>NC_057813.1:266894262-267105126 GCF_018294505.1 Triticum aestivum
ATCATGTTTACTCTTTCAGCAGAAACCTGAAATGGGGATGACAGAACCCCCAGTCCCCTCTGAAACCAACTAGGGTTTACTAAAATAATTTTCAATGAACCTGAAATGCCCTTCTAAAATGCCCATCATTTTTGTCTTGGTTCAGAACCTCTGCAAAAGTGGTGCACATTTTCCTAGGCCATCCTAGGGTTTTTGAATTAAATCATAACTATTTGAATTTGGGCATTTAAAATTATATAAAATATTTAAATGCTCAAATATCTCCAAACTAAAATGTTTCATGTTGGAAATAATCCAACTATGGACCAGGAGTAGTTTGGTGATTTTTGGAGTTGTCTAGGTATTTTATTTAATTCAACAAAGTTGCAGATATATTAAATAAAAACAGAAAACAGAAAAGAAAGGGGGAAAAACCTACCTGGGCTCCTCCACTGTGCGGCCCAGCCAGCTGGCTGGCCCAGCCAGCCCAGCCCACCTCCCTCCTCTGTCGTCTTCGTCCAGACAGAGGGAGGGGAGTGTGGCCGGCGCGCGCGCGCGCGCCACCGCGCCACGCCACCTGCTCGCCTGCTTGCCTGGCCTCCCCTCCTCGCTCGACGCCCTGGACGACGCCACGCCTCTCCCCCTGCTCTCTCTCACTCTCCCTGGCTCTCTCCTTCCTCTCTCTCGCTCTCTCTCTCGCTCGGCCGAACATGACCGTCGCCGCCGTTCGCCATAGCCACCGCCTCCGACCACCCCTCGCTCCCCCGATTAGCTCAGAAGCTCCGCCACAACTCCCTCTTCCTCCCCACCGCTCCACGGGTCCCCGGAAGCCCTACATCGCCGCCACGTCGCCGTTCCCCTCTTCGGACTCCGACCACCGTCGCCGTCAAATTCGTCGTCTCCGGCGCGTCCCCGAGCCTGCTTCGACGCCCACTGCAACCGCGGTGAGCCCCCGGAGCGATTCCCCCTTCTTCCCTGGTCTCTCCCGACCTCTAGGCCCTAGCTCCACCTCGACCGAAAGCTCCACGCCGCCGGCGATGTCGCCGTCGTGGCCACGGTCGCCGTAGCGCCCAACCGAGCTCGCCATCGTGCTCCACACATCACGAGGAGCACGTAGAACGCACCAACGCCTCCCCAAACCCCCTGCAACACTGATCCCGACCGCACCCGAACTCCGGCCACCGCAGCCGAGCTCGCCGCCGTCAACTCCGGCCACCTCGAGCCCAACCACCACCACCAATAGACGCGGCTCAGCCTCAGCAACACGTAGATGCCTTCCGCCGTCCATTTGGTCGCCGGAATGGCAAAAAGCACTCTCGCCGCCGTCTCGGATCTCGCCGGCGTCATGTCGCCGGTGGGGTTTGACTTGACCGACCTGGGGTTTGACCCCCCAGGGTCACTGACGCGTGGGCCCTGTCGGCCAGGTGGTTAGGTTAGCGCTAACTACTGTTAGTCAACCCCCCCTGACACTGACAGTGGGCCCCAGTGCCACTAATTAAGTAATTAGGATTAATTTAAATCTGTTTAACCCCCCCTGTCACTGACGTGTGGCCCCCACACGTCAGGTTTGACTTCAACCAGCCACAGTTGACCACTGACGTCATGCTGACGTCATGCTGACACAGTAATTATATTTCTGGATTTAAATTAAATCAGGAAATTCCAGAATATTAATTAAACTTCAAAAATTCATAAATTTTATTCTGTAATTCCAAATTGGACAAATTATATATGAAAAATGATCAGAAAAATCCAATCTATCCATCTGTACTATTTTCATGCATGATCAAACAAGTTAAATTGATGTTTTAATCAGAACAAGGAAAAGCACTTTAAAAGGCCATATTTGAATTTGGAATTTGAATCTTTGATTCAAATTTGTTCAAACACATCTGGTTTTAGTTGCATTAGCCCAACACACTCATATTGCCATGTTTCATGCATGCATCATATTGTTGCATATTGTTTGGTGATGTTTGTGTATCGGTGTCCTTTGCGACAGGATCTGTCCCCGAGGAGTACCGTGATTACCCTAACGAAGAACCGTATCCGTGCAACGAACCATCAGGCAAGCAACCAACCATTTGATCATATCGATACAATCCCATGTTCTCGCTCCTGCTCTCTTTTACTGCATTAAGACAACGCAATTCAAACTACTGTGTGCTACGGTAGTTGAACCCATTTCCTCTGCATGACCTGTCATTGCCACAGTAACTAGATGAAACCCACTAGCATGTGTAGGAGTTGATTGAGCCATATGTATGTGTTGTTCCTACCTTGCTATGCCTGCTATGCTTAGAGTCGTGTCAGGTCTGGTTCATCTGGGTGATGGGCTAGAGTGAAATGATTATGTCGGTAATGGGAGTGGTGTGGTGAACACGATTTGGTAAAGGTATCGATGAGAGGCCATGTAGGAGTACATGGTGGGTTGTTTCATTGAAGCCGACCTTAAGCACTGAGATCTGTATGTGTGATTTAAGAATCAGCTACTACCATACATTGGGCCCTGAAATATGACCCCGCTCGACTTCTTATTCACCCTAGCTCTCTGTCCAGGAGTTGCAAGTAGTTTCTGGTGTTTGTAGCCTACTGGAGGCCGTGGACAGTGCTGACCGTAGGGGTGGGCTGTGATGCGGTAGGTACGTGGCCGGGTGTACCGAATACCCGTTAGGTATCTCGGGAACCCTGTTCACATCGTTCGGGGCCGTATGGGAAACCTCGGCCGGACTCCCTGCGGATGGAACCTGAATAGGCGATAAACCTGGACTAGAGGCTTAGGTGTTTAGGTAGGTCGTGGTCTACACCCACGTCGGCTTTCGCTTGAAGTCTGCCGAGCACATGTCGTGTGCAGACGCTAAGTGGTGGAAACATGTATGAAGAAGTACACCCCTGCAGGGTTAACATGATCTATTCGAATAGCCGCGTTCGCGGTAAAGGACTACTTGGTTGCCTATACAGTTCATAGACAAGTAAATGGAAACTACTAAAAGCCTCAAGATAAGTGTGAGTGCCGAGGATGGCTCTTCCGTAGGAAGACGGAGGTGGATCCTCGGTAGTGTATTGAATTGGTGAGTAGTGGACTCGTGTGCGCAAAACCATTTCAAGTTGGAGTATCGTAGGATAGCCTAGCCAAGAGTCAAAGCTGGCTTGCTGCAATAACTCCACCAACCCTTCTTGATACTATGCATGTATGTAGGATCTGATGTAAGTCTTGCTGAGTACCTTTGTACTCATGTTGCTATAATCTACATTTTTACAGAAGACGCTGCAACCCCTTCTGATGGGTTCTATGTAGACGTTGACATCAACGAGTAGGCTAAAGACCCAGGTGGTGACCCTGAGCTTGTGATGGACCACGTAGTATAGCTAGGCTTTCCAAGCCTCTTTTATTTTACTAGTTGTCTGTACTCAGACAATGTACTTCCGCTGCTGGTTTGTATGACTGTATGACTTGTATGTTGGGTCGTGAGACCCGTACCTTTGTGTATGTTATGTATGGCTCCCTGAGCCTTAAATAAAGTACTTGTGTCATAGAGTCATGTTGTGACGCTTCGTTGTATTTGCACATATCGAGCATATTGTGTGTATGATTGAAATGCTTGGTATGTGTGGGATCTGACTATCTAGTTGTTTATCTTTAGTAGCCTCTCTTACCGGGAAATGTCTCCTAGTGTTACCGCTGAGCCATGGTAGCTTGCTACTGCTCTGGAACACTTAGGCTGGCCGGCATGTGTCCTTCTTCGTTCCTGTGTCTGTCCCTTCGGGGAAATGTCACGCTTTGAGTACCGGAGTCCTGTTAGCCCGCTACAGCCCGGTTTACCGGAGTCCTGCTAGCCCAGTGCTACAGCCCGGACCCACTTGCTGATGACCGACACGTTCGAAGCTGGGTCATGGATGCCTGTCCCTGTAAGTCTGTGCCACTTTGGGTTTACGACTAGTCATGTCAGCCCGGGCTCTTTATCATATGGATGCTAGCGACACTATCATATACGTGAGCCAAAAGGCGCAAACGGTCCCGGGAAAAGGTAAGGCGACACCCGTGGGAATACCGTGCGTGAGGCCGCAAAGTGATATGAAGTGTTACCGGCTAGATCGATGTGACATCGAGTCGGGGTCCTGACAAAAACACTCCGGTTTATATAGACACCGGAGAGGGCTAGGGTTACACAGAGTCTATTACAATGGGAGGAGATCTTCATATCGTATCTCCAAGCTTGCCTTCCACGCCAAGGAAATTCCCATCCGGACACGGGACAGAGTCTTCAATCTGTATCTTCATAGTCCGGGAGTCCGGCCAAAGGTCATAGTCCGGCCATCCGGACACCCCATAATCCAGGACTCCCTCAGTAGCCCCTGAACCAGGCTTCAATGACGACGAGTCCGGCATGCAAGTTGTCTTCGGCATTGCAAGGCAGGTTCCTCCTCCGAATACTTCATAGAAGATGTTGAACACCATGATAGTGTCCGACTCTGCAAAATAAGTTCCACATGCCACCATAGAGAGAATAACATTTGCACCAATCTAATCTGCTGACGTATTCCGTAGCGTGACCTCACGCCATGGCCAGGATTTTATTCATTTTACTGTTCCACCTCAGCGCGTTTAGCGAGGCGGTTTCCTTGGCACGTCTTGTCAAAGCAGAGATCGTGTCCCCTTATTTTGGGATTCTCATCAATACGGGCGTGGGTAACCCAACCGCGCCATTAACCGCGGCGCTCGGGAGATAATCGAGTTTTATTAGGCCGGCGGGGGCTCGTAGTTTCGGCCGCCCATATAAGGGGATAAGAATCTACCCTTTCCATTTACGCCTTCTTCCTCCTTTGCTTATTCGTCCCTGCGCGCTCGACCTCCAACGCCCAAGCCCGCACTTCCCACCTCAACCTACTCCAATCATGTCCGGAGCGGGAGGTAGATGGATGGCCTCCTCCGTCACGGAGGGGCAAATCAAAAAGTTGAGGAAGGCCGGATACTTGTCCGACGACATCACGCACCGGCTTCCAGATGAAGGGAAACTCATCCCCACCCCCATGCCCCATGAGAGGGTTGTTTTCCTTCCCCATTTCCTCCACAGACTAGGTTTTCCTCTTCACCCATTTGTCCGGGGGCTCATGTTCTACTACGGCCTGGACTTCCACGATCTGGCCCCGAACTTCATCCTCAACATCTCGGCATTCATCGTCGTGTGCGAGGCCTTCCTCCACATCCAGCCTCACTTTGGCCTATGGCTAAAGATCTTCAGCGTCAAGCCGAAGGTCATGGGCGGCCGCCAAGCAGAGTGCGGAGGTTCCATGGTGGGCAAGATACCCAATGTTACATGACTCGAGGGCGCCTTCATAGAGACCATCAAAGGGTGGCAATCGGGGTGGTTCTACATCACCGAGCCGCGTGACCCTGAATGGGCAGCGGCCCCCGAATTCCAATCTGGCATTCCCACACGGCTCACGTCTTGGAAAGAGATGGGCCTGTCATGGGGTAACTCGGCAGAAGTGACCAGACTTCAAACCTGCATCAAAGACCTGATCAGCAGGAAGGTTAAACTTGTCACCGTAGTCCAGGTCATGCTCTTCCGCCGGACTCTCCCGTGTCAACGACGGGCTTTCAACTTGTGGGAGTTCGACCCGGCCCAGCACCAGACTCTGTCCCGGCTCTTCGACACAAAGCACGAGGATGCATGGAAGGTTCTATTCAAGAGCTCCGAGGTCTCCCCTCCCGTCACCGAGGATCGCGGATTCTGCGCCAAGCACCAAGCCAGCGCGGTGAGCTAATTTTCCCATTACGGGGTATCTGTTTTCCATAGATTTGATTCTATGCGGGATCTAAACCCCCATCGCTTTAACAGGACTGGCAGAAGAAGGCCGGACAGATCAACTGTCCGGCTCCTTTGCCCGAAGACCCAGCGGACGCTCGTTTAACGAAGCTGCTGGTTTCGGCACCTCACGTGGTGCCAGAGAAGAAGGCCAAGAAGAAGGCCACGGGGACTCGAAAGAGCTCCCGGCGCCTGGTGGTGTCGGATTCATCGCCCGATAACCCCGACGCACCCTCCGCCTCGGAAGACGAGGAGGAAGAAGAAGAAGAAGAAGCCTCTCCCCCTCCAACAGGGGGAGGAAAGAAAAGGAAGGCCGCCCCAACTGGGGAGGCCAAAGAGTCCTAGAAGGGGAAGACCCTTCTGCCGGACTATGCCTCCGATGCCAAAGACGGCAGGGACGAATGGCCATCCAGGGTAAAGCCCCTGGCAAAATCGTAAGTGTCCAGTTACCCGAATGACTCATGGCGCTCTTTTATTATTCGATAGATTCTAACGCCGAACTTTAATTATGCAGTCCACCCAGAGCTCAGCTCGGCGATTCGTCGAGCGGCTCCCTGAATTCGTCGGATGTGAATAGCACTTCACTTCCGACGGCCTCCTCCTCGCTCCCTGCGGACGATGCCGAGGTGGAGTCCCAAAAGGGACCGAACCAGGAGGAGGTGGTCCTAGAGGCGCCCCAAGGCGACCTCCCGGACTCCAGGCCCAAAGGGGGTAAAGCCTCGGAGGGGTCTAAGTCAGGCCCTGGGCCGGACACTGCTCTAGAACCACCAGCAGTTCCAGAGTCTGACAGGCGGCGCCTTCATAAGAAGGGCAAGCCTACACCATCGGCGACCTCTGTCCATCCGGAGGCGCCGGACAATTTGCTGGAGGCGCTTAACGGCGCCTCCATCAACGAGGAACACCGCACTGTTATGAGTGCGGTGATTCAAAAGGTTCAGTCCGCCAAGAGGGGCTGAGAGAAGCCTGTAGAAGTCTGTTAACAGGCTTTGAGGTATGTGTTCAAAACATATAAAAATGTTACCGCATAGACAGTAGCCCCTGATGCTCGGTTCGGCATTCAGAAAGAAAAGCCGAGCTGAGGATCTAAAAAGATATACGCAGGAGTCTAATAAAAATATGTCGATATGGGAATGCAGGCTGCGCTGCTGACCTCTGCCGCACTGACCGCGGAGGTCAATGCATTGAAGGGAAGCCTCGAGCAGTTCGAGAACGAGCTCGGCCGTGCCAAGAAGCAGCTCGAGGACAAGGAGGGTATGTAATACCGCATGTAAATGTATATAGAAATACTTGGTTGCAAATAATGACAGGACCAACTTAAATATTGCAGGGGCCGAGGCCGAGGTGGCGACCCTGAAGGAGGCGGTCTCCAAGGCCGAAAACAGTGCGTCCCTGGAGCGCGCCGAGCGAGAGAAGCAGGAGGTGCGGGTGGCGGAGGTGCGGCAAGAGCTCCAGGCTCTCGTGGAAAAACATGAGAGTTTGGAGCGTGACTCGAAGACTCGAGAGTCCGAGCTCGCCTTGGCCCTTGAGAGTGCCAAAAACGCTAAGGCCGAAGCCCAGAAAGCCCTGCAGGAGATCGAGGCGATGAAGAAAATAGCGGCGGGTAAGGCATTCTTTATGCAAAGCAAGAATGTAAAAGTTAATTATCTGCTACTTACCCGAATCCGGAGCTCTCCAGGAGCGTTCGCCGATCTGCCCTGTAGTTTGTCTGATGCCGCCGCATACTGCCGAGCCGAAGAGGGGAGGTCGATGGAAAAAGTGTTCTGGTCTCAGTATGCTGAGGCCGAACATCTGGTGCCCCTGAGCGACCAGCTGAAGCAGCTGGTTGAGCTCGACAAGGTGGCCAAACAGGCCATGAAGGGCCTCATAGCTCGGCTGTGGCCTGGAGAAGCCATGCCTGGGAGCTACTTCGGTCTGGTGCGGCGGCTGGTGGATGCGTGTCCGTGGATTAAGGTCGTCAAGTGCTCCATCTACATCGAAGGTGCCCGTCGGGCCCTTGCCCATGCTAAAGTGCACTAGGGCAAGCTAGACGCTGAGAAACTTTTGACAGACGCGCCACCGCCGGGCAAGGAGTATCGCATGCCCGAGATGTATTATAAGGATGTCCTGAAGGGTGCTCGTCGTATAGCGGACGAATGCTCCAAAGATGTAATTTTTGAGTAGGCTCGCATCTGTTATCCTGTATGCTGAAAACTTTGTTCATATGCATTAAGCAACGCTTGTTAATTTAAAATATTACCTTCTGTGCGGCCGGTTATCAAATCTGAGAGATGCAAGTCGTCGACTTCGACCCCCATGCCACGAGTGCTGGGGTGTTCGGGATAAACCTGAGCGCTCTTGTTCCCATTCTTGGGTCCATCTAGGGAGGCGCTCAGCACAATGAACCAGGCCGTCGGACTTATAATGCTTTATCACTCTCACTTAGCCATAGAATTCTATAATTTTAAATTTCCGCGAAGCCCCTAGTATTCGGAAGACCGAGTTCGGGGCGCTATCCACGCCTAGGCCGGATAAGTCCGGTTCCTAGCTCTAAGCGGCATAAGTCTTTAAGGACTCGAAAAACCTCGCGAAGAGCGACCGGTCTCTCGCACTATCATGACAGTCAGTTTTAGCTTTCTCTACTGAGGTGTTAACCCAGCTCAACTAGGGCACAATCGCAGTAGTTCTCCCGGCGCTACCTTAGCCAACAGTGCGGAACGTAAGGTACGAAAACATGGGAGCCGGGCAAACCCAACTATTGACCGAAGACATGATTCGGAGCCGATGCATATAGTGCTATAAGCTCGGGGTGCCGCACTCATGAGAGTGTTCGGTCTTCTCACACCATGTTATGGGGTGCTTAAGCCCCTGGTGTATTGGCCGTACCAAAGTGTACGGCTGCATAATGTCATGACTGAACATATATATAAAAAAGGAATACAATAATAGATAGAAGCTATGTATTGTTTATTATTAAGGGGCTGCTATGAAAGTAGAACGATACAAATAATGCGATAAGCAAGATATGGGATTATTTGACATGTCCCCCTCCAGGGGCAAGCTACGGGTTTTGTAAGTAAAAATAGGTATTTAACTCATTATAGAGGCCACCCTGGCTGTTGCATCGTGTGTTCGGCGAGTGTATTGCCGGACAGGCCTTCTGAGTAGTTGGGTCCTGAAAGTATATATATAAAAAAGGAAAATGGCCAAATAGGGAGCCCCTAAGTGCGGTTGAGCTGCATTCTGGGCGTGCCGTAGTTGTGCCCCTCCCCTTATGCCCATGGTATTTTCAAAGCATAATTATGTACGCGTGGTACCGATAGCACCATCTGATGAGGGCTGGGGTTGGGGCCGCACTGCTATGCTTGCTCGGATCGTGCCGGCCGGCTCTGTTGTAGGTTGCTTCGGGCGCGCTTGACGTTGTCCGGACGTTTGATACCCGGATTGGAAAGCTGCCTTGAGAGGCTGCTCTGTACTTCCGCCGCCAGGGCCGCTGTGTGCTCCTCCATTCGGAGAGAGCGTTCAGTGTTTCCATTTACCGTGATGACTCCGCGAGGGCCTGGCATCTTGAGCTTGAGATATGCGTAGTGCGGCACCGCATTGAACTTTGCAAATGCGGTTCGTCCGAGCAGGGCGTGATAGCCACTGCGGAATGGGACTATGTCGAAGATTAACTCTTCACTTCGGAAATTATCCGGGGATCCGAAGACCACTTCGAGTGTAACTGAGCCTGTACAGCTGGCTTATACACCCGGTATGACACCTTTAAAGGTTGTCTTTGTGGGTTTGATCCTTGAGGGATCTATACCCATTTTTCGCACTATATCCTGATAAAGCAGGTTCAGGCTGTTGCCGCCGTCCATGAGGACTCTGGTGAGGTGAAATCCGTCAATGATTGGGTCTAGGACCAATGCAGCGAATCTGCCGTGACGGATGCTAGTGGGGTGGTCCCTTCGAACAAATGTGATCGGGCAGGAGGACCATGGGTTAAACTTTGGGGCGACTGGCTCCAACGCATAGACGTCCTTGAGAGCACGCTTCCGCTCCCTCTTGGGGATGTGGGTTGCGTATATCATGTTCACCGTCTGCACTTGCGGGGGGAATCCCTTCTGTCCTCTGTTGTTTGGCGGCTGGGGCTTCTCCTCGTCATCGCTATGCAGCCCCTTGTCTCTGGTTTCGGCACTTAACTTGCCTGCCTGCTTGAACACCCAACAATCCCTGTTGGTGTGGTTGGCTGGTTGTTCGGGGGTGCCGTGTATCTAGCACGAGCGGTCGAGTATCCGGTCTAAGTTGGATGGGCCCGAAGGGTTTCTTTTGAATGGCTTCTTCCGCTGACCGGGTTTAGAGCCTCTGAATCCGGCGTTGACTGCCGTATCCTCGGTATTGTCGCCGTTAATGCGGCGCTTGTGCTTGTTGCGACGTGACCTGCCATTGTTGTCCTTGGTATCCGAATTACCAGGGCTATTGGTTATGTTATTGCTACGAGCTAGCCAGCTGTCTTCGCCCGCGCAGAAGCGGGTCATGAGTGTCGTAAGGGTTGCCATAGATTTTGGCTTTTCCTGTCGCAGGTGTCGGGCAAGCCATTCATCTCGGATATTGTGCCTGAAGGCTGCAAGGGCCTAGGCGTCTGGACAGTCGACTATTTGATTTTTCTTGGTTAGGAACCGTGTCCAGAATTGTCTGGCCGATTCTTCTGGCTACTGGATTATGTGTCTTAGGTCATCGGCGTCTGGTGGTCGCACATAAGTGCCCTGGAAGTTGTCAAGGAATGCGGATTCCAGGTTCTCCCAGCAACTAATTGACTCTGCTGGCAGGCTGTTAAGCCAATGTCGCACTGGTCCTTTAAGCTTGAGCGGGAGGTATTTGATGGCATGTAGATCATCACCGCGGGCCATGTGGATATGAAGGAGATAATCCTCGATCCATACCGCAGGATCAGTTGTGCCGTCATATGATTCAATGTTTACGGACTTAAAACCCTCGGGGATTTGATGATCCATTACTTCGTCTGTGAAGCATAGTGGGTGTGCGGCGCCCCTGTACTGGGCTATATCGCAGCGCAGCTCGGATGAGCTTGGTCTGTTGTATTCGGCCTGGCCATATTTATCATATCCGGTGTGACGGTTATCATCACGTGATGCGGGGCGCCCATGCAATCCGTAGATCGATCTTGCTTGCCTTGCCTTGTTCTCCAATATGTCTCACCGGTCTGTTGCGTCTCCCTGTACTCTGGCATGTTTTGAGTGGTGCCGGGGTGCGGCTTGGGTCAAGGGCCTGAAGGCCTCTCTGTCGCGGCCACGGGGTGGCCGATCGGGCGCATCGTACGCTGGTGATGTAGGTTTAGTTGCTTCCTCCTCAAGTTGGGGTAGCAGCCTGCGCTTTGGGTAGCTCTTGGAGGGGCGCTCGAGTTTATAATCTTCGGCCGCCAGGACTTTGGTCCATCTGTCAGCTAGCAAGTCTTGGTCAGCTCTAAGCTGCTGCTGTTTTTTCTTGAGGCTGCGTGCCGTGGCCATAAGCCTGCGTTTGAAACGCTCTTGTTCGACGGGATCCTCTGGCACGACTAATTCGTCGTCGTCGAGGCTTGCCTCGTCTTCGGAGGGGGGCATATAGTTATCGTTCTCAACCTCTCCACCGTCCACTCTCTCATGAGGGCTGGCTCTTTCGTCCTCCTGCACTGAATCTGCTGGAGGGGGTTATCTTCGACACTGTCTGGCGTGTTGTTATCTCCGGTGCCGGATTCACCGTTCTTGCTTTGGCGGGATTTAGACCGGCGCCCCTGACGTTGGCGCTTGGGTTGCTTCTTGGAGGGGTCATCCTCCGTTTTTCCTCGCCATCCCCTGCTTTGGGGGTGTCCACCATGTATATGTCATATAACGAGGTGGCTTTCTAGTTCCCTATAGGTGCTGGTTCTTGGTCGTCTCCTTCATCGGCGTCCATACCGTCGATGTTTTCGGAGTCGAAGTCGAGCATGTCGGTTAAATCGTCGACAGTGGCTACGAAGTGGGTGGTGGGTGGGCCTCAAATTTCTTCGTCGTCCGTATCCCAACCATGCTGACCGTAGTTCGGCCAGGGCTCTCCTGACAAAGAGAGAGACTTTAGTGAATTCAGGATATCGCCAAAGGGCGAGTGCTGAAAGACGTCCGCGGCGGTGAACTCCATGATCGGAGCCCAATCGGGTTCGATCGAAAGGGGTGCGGAAGATTCGGAGTCCGGAACGGAGTCTGGCACTTTGGAGTCACGGGCCTTGCAAAGGACTAGGCTGGTAATCGGCTCTATCGCCATAGAGATTGTGGCTCCTGGGGCGGCGTCCAACCGTCCGTCCCTGGTTAGCACAGTCGGCTCCGAACTAATGGTCGGAGCGGACTCCTGAGCGGCACTCTGGATGCTGTCCGGCGGCAGAGCTAGATCATGCCCATCGAGACAGTGCGGCGCGCTCGGCCGTGGCTCGAATCCGTCGAAGATCAAGTCCCCGCGAATGTCGACCGTGTAGTTTAAGCTTCCAAACCTGACCTGATGGCCAGGGGCGTAGCTTTCGATCTGCTCCAGATGGCCAAGCGAGTTGGCCCGCAGTGCGAAGCCGCCGAATACGAAGATATGTTCGGGTAGAAAAGTCTCACCCTGGACCGCGTCGTGGTTGATGATCGAAGAAGCCATCGGGCCTAACGGCGACGACACAGAGGAACTCTCAATGAAAGCACCAATGTCGGTGTCAAAACCGGCGGATCTCGGGTAGGGGGTCCCGAACTGTGCGTCTAGGCGGATGGTAACAGGAGACAAGGGACACGATGTTTTTACCCAGGTTCGGGCCCTCTCGGTGGAGGTAAAACCCTACTCCTGCTTGATTAATATTGATGGTATGGGTATTACAAGAGTTGATCTTCCACGAGATCAGAGAGGCTAAACCCTAAAAGCTAGCCTATGGTATGATTGTTGTTCGTCCTACGGACTAAAACTCTCCGGCTTATATAGACACCAGAGAGGGCTAGTGTTACACAGAGTCGGTTACAATGGGAGGAGATCTTCATATTGTATCGCCAAGCTTGCCTTCCACGCCAAGGAAAGTCCCATCCGGACACGGGACGGAGTCTTCAATCTTGTATCTTCATAGTCCGGGAGTCCGGCCAAAGGTCATAGTCCGGCCATCCGGACACCCCCTAATCTAGGACTCCCTCACCCAGTTCGGCCTATGGCTGAAGACCTTCAACATGAAGCCAAAGATATTGGTCGGCCAGCAAGCGGAGTGCGGAGGCACCATGGTGGGCAAGATGCCCAATGTCATTTGGCTCGAAGGCTCCTATGTGGAGAACGTGAAGGGGTGGCAATCCAGGTGGTTCTATATCACCGAGCCACGTGACGCCAATTGGGCGGCGGCCCCTGAATTTTGATCTGGCTTCCCCATGCGGCTCACCTCCTAGAAAGAGAAGGGATTAGCTTCGGGTGTGCTGGCGGAGCTGACCGGACTCCAGAAATGTGTCAAAAATATGATAAGCAAGAAAATCAAGCTTGTCAACGTGGTCCAGGTGAGGGAGTCCTGGATTAGGGGGTGTCCGGATGGCCGGACTATAGCCTTTAGCCAGACTCCTGGACTATGAAGATACAAGATTGAAGACTTCGTCCCGTGTCCGGATGGGACTTTCCTTGGCGTGGAAGGCAAGCTTGGCGATACGGATATGTAGATCTCCTACCATTGTAACCGACTCTGTGTAACCCTAACCCTCTTAGGCGCCTATATAAACCGGAGGGTTTTAGTCCGTAGGACGAACAACAATCATACCATAGGCTAGCCTCTAGGGTTTAGCCTCTCTGATCTCGTGGTAGATCTACTCTTGTACTACCCATATCATCAATATTAATCAAGAAGGAGTAGGGTTTTACCTCCATCAAGAGGGCCCGAACCTGGGTAAAAACATCGTGTCCCTTGTCTCCTGTTACCATCCACCTAGACGCATAGTTCGGGACCCCCTACCCGAGATCCGCCGGTTTTGACATCGACATTGGTGCTTTCATTGAGAGTTCCTCTGTGTCGTCATCTTTAGGCCCGATGGCCCCCCCGATCATCAACAACGACGCGGTCCAGGGTGAGACTTTTCTCCCCGGACAGATCTTCTTATTTGGCGGCTTTGCACTGTGGGCCAATTCGCTTGGACATCTAGAGCAGATTGAAAGCTACGCCCGTGGCCATCAGGTCAGATTTGGAAGTTTGAACTATACGGCTGACGTCTGCGGAGACTTGATCTTCGACGGGTTCGAGCCACAGCCAAGCGCGCCGCACTGTCGCGATGGGCATGATCTAGCTCTGCCACCGGACAATGCCCTGGAGGCCGGACAAGTGTCCGCTCCGACCCTTAGCTCGGAGCCGACTGCGCTGATCGAGGACGGGTGGCTGGACACCGCCTCGGGGGATGCTATCTCTACGACGATTGAGCCGCACACCAACCCTGTCCTTTACGAAGCTCATGACTCCAAGGCGCCGGACTCCTCTCCGGACTCCGAACCTTCTGCGCCCCTGCCAATCGCCGATTGGGCGCCAATCATGGAGTTCACCGCCGCGGACATCTTTCGGCACTCGCCCTTTGGCGACATCCTGAATTCACTAAAGTCTCTCTCTTTATCAGGAGAGCCTTGGCCGGGCTATGGTCAGGAAGGTTGGGATGCGGATGACGAAGAAATTCAAAGCCCACCCACCACCCACTTCGTAGCCACTGTCGATGATTTAACCGACATGCTCGACTTCGACTCCGAAGACATCGACGGTATGGATGACGATGCAGGAGACGACCAAGAACTAGCGCCTACAGGGCACTGGAAGGCCACCTCGTCATACGACATTTACATGGTGGACATCCCAAAAGATGGGAATGGCGATGGAACAACGGAGGATGACCCCTCCAAGAAACAGCCTAAGTGCCAACGTCAGCGGCGCCGCTCTAAATCCCGCCACAGCAAAAGCGGTGATTCCGACACGGGAGACAATAATACCCCGGACTGTGCCGAAGACAACCCCCTCCAGCAGGATTCAGTGCAGGAGGAGGGAGAAGCCAGCCCTCATGAGAGAGCGGCAGGCAGAGAGGTAGAGGACGATAATTACATGCCTCCCTCCGAAGACGAGGCAAGCCTCGACGACGACGAATTTGTCGTGCCTGAGGATCCCGTCGAACAAGAGCGTTTCAAACGCAGGCTGATGGCCACGGCAAGCAGCCTCAAGAAAAAGCAGCAGCAGCTTAGAGCTGACCAAGATTTGCTAGCCGATAGATGGACTGAAGTCCTGGCGGCCGAAGAGTACGAACTCGAACGCCCCTCCAAGATCTACCCAAAACGTAGGCTGCTACCCCGATTAGAGGAAGAAGCACCTAAACCTACATCACCAGCGCATAATACGGCTGACCGGCCACCTCGTGGCCGCGACAGATAGGCCTCTCGGCCCCCCACTCAAGCCGCACCCCGACGCTGCTCAAAAAATACCAAGGCTCGGGAAAATGCGCCAGACCTGTGGGATATATTGGAGGACAAGGCAAGGCAAACAAGATCGATCTACGGACCGCATTGCGCCCCACGATACGTGATGATAACTGTCATGCCAGATATGGCAATTCCGGCCGGGCCGAACACAGTAGACAAAGCTCATTTGAGCTGCGTCGTGATATAGCCCAATACATAGGCGCCGCACACCCACTATGCTTCATAGACGAAGTGATGGATCACCAAATCCCTGAGGGTTTCAAACCCATAAACATTGAATCATATGATGGCACAACAGATCCTGCGGTCTGGATCGGGGACTATCTCCTTCATATCCACATGGCCCGCGGTGATGATCTACACGCCATCAAATACCTCCCACTCAAGCTTAAAGGACCAGCTCGGCATTGGCTTAACAACTTGCCAGCAGAGTCAATTGGTTGTTGGGAAGACCTGAGCCGCATTCCTCGACAACTTCCAGGGCACCTATGTGCGACCACCCGACGCCGATGACCTAAGCCACATAATTCAGCAGCCAGAGGAATCGGCCAGACAATTCTGGACACGGTTCCTAACCAAGAAAAATCAAATCGTCGACTGTCCAAATGCAGAGGCCCTTGCAGCCTTCAAACACAACATCCGCGACGAGTGGCTTGCCCGGCACCTAGGACAGGAAAAGCCGAAATCCATGGCAGCCCTCACAACACTCATGACCCGCTTTTGCACGGGAGAGGACAGTTGGCTAGCTCGTAGTAACAATATGATCAAGAGCCCTGGTAATTCGGATACCAAGGACAGCAACGGCAGGTCGCGTTGCAACAAGCAGAAGCGCCACATTAATGGCGATAATGATGAAGATACGACAGTCAATGCCGGATTCAGAGGCTCTAAACCCGGTCAGCGGAAAAAGCCGTTTAAAAGAAATACTCCGGGCCCGTCCAATTTGGACCGAATACTCGATCGATCGTGCCAGATACACGGCAACCCCGAAAAACCAGCCAATCACACCAACAGAGATTGTTGGGTGTTCAAGACGGCAGGCAAGTTAAATGCCGAAAACAATGACAAGGGGCTGCATAGCGACGACGAGGAGGAGCCCCAGCCACCGAACAATAGAGGACAAAAGGGCTTCCCCCCACAAGTGCGGACAGTGAACATGATATACGCAACCCACATACCCAAAAGGGAGCGGAAGCATGCACTAAGGAACGTATATGTGATGGAGCCAGTCGCCCCAAAGTTCAATCCGTGGTCCTCCTGCCCAATCACTTTTGATCGAAGGGACCACCCCACTAGCATCCGCCATGGCGGATTCACCACATTGGTTCTAGACCCAATCGTTGACGGATTTCACCTCACTAGATTCCTGATGGACGGCGGCAGCAGCCTGAACTTTCTTTATCAGGATACAGTGTGCAAGATGGGCATAGACCCCTCAAGGATTAAACCCACAAAGATGACCTTCAAAGGCGTCATACCAGGTGTCGAGGCCAACTGTACAGGCTTAGTTACACTTGAAGTGGTCTTTGGATCCCCGGGTAACTTCCGAAGCGAGGAGTTAATCTTCGACATAGTCCCGTTCCGCAGCGGCTATCACGCACTGCTCGGGCGAACCGCATTTGCAAAGTTCAATGCGGTGCCGCACTACGCATACCTCAAGCTCAAGATGCCAGGCCCTCGAGGAGTCATTAAGGTCAACGGAAACACCGAACGCTCTCTCCGAACGGAGGAGCATACGGCGGCCCTCGCGGCGGAAGTACAAAGCAGCCTCTCAAGGCAATTCTTGAGTCCGGCTATTAAACGTCCGGACACCGTCAAGCGCGCCTGAAGTAACCTACAACAAGACCGCCTGGCACGTCCTGAGCATGCATAGAAATGCGGCCCCAACCCCAGCCCTCGCAAAATTGTGAAACCAGTACTACGCGTACATAATTACGCTCTGGAAATACCATGGGCATAGGGGGATGGGCACAACCACGACAGGCCCAGAATGCGGCTCAACTGCACCAGGGGCTCCCAATTGTGTCATTCTTCTTTTTTCTCTTACTTTCAGGACTCCTTTCTCAAGAAGCCCTGTCCGGCAGTAGAATCGCCGAACACACGATGCAACAGCCAGGGAAACAGAAAGCTACGTCGAGTATCCAGGTGGTCTCTATAACGAGTAGTATACTTGTTTTACATATCATCCCGCAGCTCGCTCCTAGAGGGAGACATGTCAAATAGTCCCGTCCCTTGCTTATCGCACTATTTGTATCGTTCTGCTTTTACCGCAGCCTTTTTGAATAAACAATACATAGCTTCCACCTATTATTGCATTCCTTTTTATCTATATATGTTCACTTATGACATGTTGCATCCGTACGCTTTGGTACGGCCAAATACACCAGGGTCTTAAGTACCCCAAAATATGGTGTGATAAGTCCGAACACATTCACAAGTGCGGCACCCCGAACTTATAACATTATATGCATCGGCTCTGAATCATGTCTTGGGTCAATAGTTGGTTTTGCCTGGCTCCCATGTTTTGGTACCTTACGTTCCATTATATCGGCTAAGGTAGCGCTGGGAGAACCACTGCGATTCTGCCCCGGTTGAGCTGGGTTAAGCACCTCAGTGGAGAAAGCTAAAACTGACCGTCATTATAGGGCAAGAGCCGGTCGCTGTTTGAGAGGTTTTCGAGTCCCTAAAGACTTATGCCGCTTAGAGCGAGGAGTCATCTTTGTTCGGCCCAGGTGTGGATAGCGCCCCGAACTCGGTCTTCCGAATACTAGGGGCTTCGCCGAAATTTAAAAATATAGAATTCTATGGCTAAGTGAGAGTGTTCAAGCATTATAGTGTGGTTGCCTTGTTCGTTGCGTTGAGCGCCTCCCTCGAAGGACCCAAGAATGGGAAAAAGAGCGCTCAAGTTTATCCCGAACACCCCAGCACTTGTGGCATGGGGGCAGAAGCCGACGACTCGCCATCTCTCAAATTTCATAAACGGCCACACAGAAGGTAATATTTTAAATTCACAAGAGTTGCTTAGCGCATATGAACAAGTTTTCAAGCGTACAGGATAACAAATGCGAGTTTACTCAAAAATTACATCTTTGGAGCATTCACCCGCTATAAGGCGGGCACCCTTCAGGACGCCCTCATAATACATCTTGGGCTTGCGATACTCCCTGCCCGGCGGTGGAGCGTCCGTCACAAGCTTCTCAGCGTCCATTTTGCCCCAGTGCACTTTAGCACGGGCAAGGGCCCTACGGGCACCTTCGATACACATGGAGCGCTTGACGACTTCAATCCATGGACAAGCGTCCACCAGCCGCCTCACCAGCCCGAAGTAGCTCCCAGGCATGGCTTCCTTAGGCCACAGCCGAACTATGAGGCCCTTCATTGCCTGTTCAGCCACCTTATGGAGCTCGACCAGCTGCTTCAGCTGGTCGCTCAAGGGCACCGGATGTCCGGCCTCAGCATACTGAGACCAGAACACCTTCTCCGTCGAGCTCCCCTCCTCGGCCCGGTAGAATGCGGCAGCGTCGGACACACTGCGGGGCAGATCTGTGAATGCTCCTGGAGAGCTCCGGATTTGGGTAAGTAACAAGTAATTCACTTTCACGTGCTTGCTTTGCATGAAGAATTCCTGACACGCCGCTATCTTCTTCATCGCCTCAATTTCCTGGAGGGATTTTTGGGCTTCAGCCTTAGTGGCTTTGGCGCTCTCAAGGGCCGAGGCGAGCTCGGACTCTCGAGTCTTTGAGTCACGCTCCAAACTCTCGTGTTTTTCCACGAGAGCCTGGAGCTCTTGCCGCACCTCCGCCACCCGCGCCTCCTACTTCTCTCGCTCGGTACGCTCCACGGCCGCATTGCTTTCAGCCTTGGACACCGCTTCCTTCAGGGTCGCCACCTTGTTCGTGGCCCCTACAATACTCATGTTATTCCTCTCATTTTTTGCAACCACATCTTTTATATACTTCCATAAGGTATTACGTACCTTCCTTGTCCTCGAGCTGTTTTTTGGCAAGGCCGAGCTCGTTCTCGGGTCGCTCGAGGCTCTGCTTCAATGCATTTACCTCCGCAGTCAGTGCGGCAGAGGTCAGCAGCGTAGCCTGCATTCCCCATATTGACATACTTATGTTAGACTCCTGCGTACATCTTTTTTAGATCCTCAGCTCGGCTTTTCTTTCCGAACACCAAACTGAGCATCAGGGGCTACTGTCTATGAGGTAATATTTTTACATATCTTAAATACATACCTCAAAGCCTGTTAGAAGGCTGGCACATGCTTCAGTCAGCCCGCTCTTGGCGGACTGAACTTTCTGGATCACCACACCCATAACAGTGCGGTGCTCCTCATCGATGGAGGCGCTGTTAAGCGCCTCCAGCAAATTATCCGGTGCCTTCGGTTGGACGGAGGTCACCGGCGTTGCAGTCTCGCCCTTCTCACGAAGGGGCCGCCCGCCAGACTCCGGAACCGCTGAAGGTTCTGGTACGGAATCTGGCCCAAGGCCGGACTTAGAGCCCTTTGGGGTTTTATCCCTCTTGCGCCTGGAGTCTGGGAGGTTGCCTTGCGGCGCCTCCTGGACCACCTCCTCCTGGCTGGGCCCCTGTTGGGACCTCACCTCGGTGTCATCCGCAGCGCGAGGAGAGGAGGCAGCCGAAAGTGAGGTGCTATTTACGTCCGACGAATCCAGGGAGCTGCTCGTTGAAGCGTCGAGCTCGTCCTTGGGCGGGCTGTAGGGTTATATTCGGCATTAGGAGATACTATGCGACAAATGAAACGCCATGAGTTATTCTGGTATTCGGACACTTACGATTTCGCCAGGGGCTTAGCCCTCGGTGGCCACTCCTCTTCGCCGTCGTCGGCGTTGGTAGAGTCGTCCGGAGGAACGGTCCTTCCCTTCTTGGACCCTCCGGCCTCCCCAGTTGGGGCGGCCTTCCTTTTCTTCTGTCCCCTCGTTGGGGGAGAGGCCTCTTTTTCCTCTTCCTCGTCTTCGCGGGAGAAGTCCGCCTCGGAGTCATCGGATGATGAGTCCGACAACACCTGGCGCCGGGAACTCCTTCGAGTTCCCATGGCCTTCTTCTTGGCCTTCTTCTCCGGCACCACGTGAGGTACCGGAACTAGCAGCCCCGTTAGTCGGGCGTCCGCTGGGTCTTCTGGCAAGGGAGCCGGACAGTTAACCTGCCCAGATGTCTTTTGCCAGGCCTGTCAAAGGTAAGGGACTTTAGATCCCGCATAGAGTCAAACTATGAAAAACAAGTGTCCTGTAAAGGGTAAAATAGCTTACCTCGCTGGCTTGACGCTGCGAGCTGAATCCGCGATCTTCGGTAGCGGATGCGGGAGCCTCGGCGCCCTTGAACAACACCTTCCAGGCATCTTCGTACGTAGTGTCGAAGAGCCTGCTCAAGGTTTGGTGCTGTGCCGGATCAAACTCCCACAAGTTGAAGGCCCGTTGTTGGCATGGGAGGATCCGACGAATGAGCATGACCTGGACTATGTTGACAAGCTTGAGCTTCTTGTTCACCAGGTTAGCTCTTCCGAATTACCCCATGTCAGGCCCGTCTCCTTCTAGGAGGTGAGCCGTGTAGGGAAGCCAGATCGGAATTCGGGGGCCGCCACACATTTAGGGTCACGCGGCTCGGTGATGTAGAACCACCCCGATTGCCACCCCTTTATGGTCTCCACGAAGGAGCCCTCGAGCCATAGGACGTTGGCCATCTTGCCCACCATGGCACCTCCGCACTCTACTTGGCGGCCGCCCACTACCTTCGGCTTGACATTGAAGGTCTTCAGCCATAAGCCGGAGTGGGGCTGGATGCAGAGGAAGGCCTCGCACACGACGATGAACGTCGAGATGTTGAGGATGAAATTCGGGGCCAGATCATGGAAATCCAGGCCGTAGTAGAACATGAGCCCCTGGACAAATGGGTGAAGTGGAAAACCTAGTCTGCCGAGAAAGTGGGTGAGGAACACCACCCTCTCATGGGGCCTGGGGGGTGGGTATAAGCTACCCCCTGTCGCGGAGCCGATGCGCGATGTCGCTGGACAAGTATTCGACCTTCCGCAGCCTTTTAATGTGCCCCTCCGTGACGGAGGAGGCCATCCAGTTGCCTCCCGCTCCGGACATGGCTGGGGAAGGTTGAGGCGAGATGTGCAGACTTGGGCGCTAGAGCTCAAGTGCGCGGAAATTGATGAGCAAAGGAGGAAGAAGGCGTAGGTAAAAAGGTGGATCCTTATCCCCTTATATGGACGGACGAAGCTATGCGTCCCCACCAGCCCGGTAAAACTCGCTTATCTCCCAAGCGCCGTAATCAATGGCGCGGTTGGGTTACCCATACCCGTATTGATGAGAATCCCGGAATAAGGGGACACGGTCTCTGCTTTGACAAGACGTGCCAAGGAAACTGCCTCGCTAAACGCGCTAATGTGGGACGGTAAAAACGATTCGAATAAAGACTTGGCCGTGGTGTGATGTCACGCCGCGGAATACGCCAGCAGATTGAATTTGTGTAAATATTATTCTCTCTAAGGTGGTATGTGGAACTTATTTTGCAGAGCCGGACACTATTCTTGTGTTCAAAATCTCCTATGAAGTATTTGGAGGAGGAACCCGCCTTGCAATGTTGAAGACAATATGCGCGCCGTACTCATCGTCATAGAAGCCTGGTTCAAGGGCTACTGAGCGAGTACTGGATTAGGGGGTGTCCGGATGGCCGGACTATAGCATTTGGCCGGACTCCTGGACTATGAAGATACAAGATTGAAGACTGTGTCCCGTGTCCGGATGGGACTTTCCTTGGCGTGGAAGGCAAGCTTGGCGATACGGATATGTAGATCTCCTACCATTGTAACCGACTCTGTGTAACCCTAACCCTCTTCGGTGCCTATATAAACCGGAGGGTTTTAGTCCGTAGGACGAACAGCAATCATACCATAGGCTAGCTTCTAGGGTTTAGCCTCTCTAATCTCGTGGTAGATCTACTCTTGTACTACCCATATCATCAATATTAATCAAGCAGGAGTAGGGTTTTACCTCCGTTGAGAGGGCCCGAACCTGGGTAAAAACATCATGTCCCTTGTCTCCTGTTACCATCCGCCTAGACGCACAGTTCGGGACCCCCTACCCGAGATCCACCGGTTTTGACACCGACACCAGGTCATGCTCTTCCGACAGATCCTTCCGTGTCAAAGAAGGGCATTCAATATGTGGGAGTTCAACCCGACCGAACACCAGACGCTGCGAGAGCTCTTCGACACGACGCACAAAGATGTCTGGAAGGTGCTGTTCAAGGCCGCCGAGGTACCTCCTCCCATCACCGAGGACCGCGGACTCAGCGCAAAGCACCCCGCCAACCCGGTAAGCTCCTTACATTTCACAAGATGTTCCTTTCCCAGTATATTCGTGGGAGGGATCTAAGCCTCCACGCCAATTTAACAGGACTGGGTAGCGACAGCGGAGCGGATTGACTGTCCAGCTCCACTGCCCGAAGATCCAGCAACGACTCTCTTAACGGAGATGCTATTTCTGGCGCCCTGTGAGGTGCCGGAGAAGAAGGCCAAGAAGAAGGCCATAGGGACCAGGAAAGGTCTCTGGCGCAAGGTTGTATCAGACTCATCATCTGATGACACCGAGGCGCGCTCCTCCAACGAAAATGAGGAGGAGGAAGAGGAAAGTCCTCCCGCCCAACCAGGGGGGGATAAGAAAAGGAAGGCCGCCCTATCTGGGGAGGCCAAAGGGTCTAAGAGGGGAAAGATCCTCCCTCCAGACCACTCCACAACAGCCGCCTACAGCGACGAGGAGTGGTTGCCCAGGGACAAGCCCTTGGTGAAGTCGTAAGTATCCGGACACTTAATGCTTCTGGCATGTTTGCTTTATTGCTTCTTATCATGTTAAATATGATCGTGCAGTCCGTCCAAAGCCCGCATCGACGTATCCTCCTCGGATGGGTCCTTGAGCGCGTCGGCGATGAACATCGATTCGCTACCGACAGGCCACCACACCCCAGCCCGCGGACGACACTGAGGTGTTGTCTCAGAGGATACCGTACCAGGGGAAGACAGTTCTGGAGATGCCCCAAGCCAAAATTCCCGACGCCGGGGACATGGGGGGGGGACACCCCAAGGATTCTGATGACGGGGGCCGCAGCAAGATTGGCCCCCAGCCGGATACTGCGCCGGAACCTCCAGCGGTTCCGGATTCAGGTAGGCAGCCCCTTGCTAAGGAGGGCGGGCCGCCTATGCTGATGACCTCTGTCTATACATAGCCATCAGACAACTTGCTGGGAGCGCTTTAGGGCGCTTCCATTGATGAAGAACACCGTACTCTTATGAGTATGGTGATTGAGAAGGTTCGGCCAGCCAAAAGCGGATTGAGAAGTTTGCAGAGCTGAAGCCCAAAAGGCCCTCCAAGAGGTTCAAGCGGCCAAGAAGATTGCGGCGAGTAAGACATTCAATATGCAAAGCAAGCATGTGAAGGACAATTTCTTTTTTACTTACCCGAATTTGGAGCTCTCCAGGAGCATTCGTAGATCTGCCGCGTAGCATCTCTGATGCCGCAGAGTTCTACCGAGCTGAGGAAGGGAGCTCGACGGAGAAGTTGTTCTGGTCCCAATATACTAGGACCGAACATCCAATGCCCTTGAGCGACCAGCTGAAGCAACTGGTCGAACTGCACAAGGCAGCCGAACTGGCCATGAAGGACCTCATAGTCCGCCTGTGGCCTGGCGAGCCCCTGCCCAATAGCTACTTCGGCCTTGTAAAGCGGCTGGTGAGTGCCTCTCCGCGGCTTGAAGTCATTAAGCGGTCAGTCTGTATTGAAGGTGCACGCAGAGCCTTGGCCCGTGCAAAAGTGCACTGGGCAAAGATGGATGCCGAGAAGCTGGTGACGGAGGGGCCGCCGAAGGGCAAGGAGCAGCGCCACCCCGAACAGTATTATGACAATGTCTTGAAGGGTGCCTGCCTTGTGGCGGAGGAATGTGCTAAGGATGTAATATTTGAACGAATGTACTCATGTCATCCTGTAATATGAAATGAGTTCATGTGCGCTATATAACGCTTGTTGATTTAAAATATTACCTTCTGTGCGGCCATTTATAAAGTCTGAGAGTTGGCCAGTCGTCGGCTTCTGCCCCCATGTAACTAGTACTGGGGTGTTCGGGATAAATCTAAACACTCTTTATCCAATTTTTTTGGTCCTTTAAGGAGGTGTTTAGCACAACGAACAAGGCAATCGGACTATACAGCTTTATCACTCTCACTTAGCCATAGAATTCAACAATTTTAAATTCTGGCGAAGCCCCTAGTATTCGGAAGGCCAAACTTGGGGCGCTATACACGCCTAAATCGGACAAGGCTGATTCCTCGCCTGAAGCAGAAAAAATCTTTAAAGATTTGAGACCTCTTGAACAGCGACCAACTCTCGCCGCTTCATGACAGTCAGTTTTTGACTTTCTCTACTGTGGTGCTCGTCTGGAAGAACCGGGACACAATCGCAGTAGTTCTCCCTGTGCTACCTTAGCCGATATAGAAGAACGTAAGGTACCAAAACATGGGAGCCGAGCAAACCCAACTATTGACCCAAGACATGATTCGGAGCTGATGCATATAATGCTATAAGTTCGGGGTGACGCACTGTCGAAAGTGTTCGGACTTTTCTTGCCGTATTATTGAGTACACTGAAGCCCCTAGCGAGCTGAACGTACCAAAGTGTACGGGTGCAATTTGTAATAAATAAGCAATTAAGGGAAAAAGATAAAGGAATGTAATAATAAGCTAGCGTTGTACATTGTTTTCCATTGTTTATTTAAATAATATGTCAAAGTGTATGTATATTTAAATAATAAGTAGTGCGATAAGCAGAATA
The DNA here is from genome assembly GCF_018294505.1 of Triticum aestivum. NCBI lineage: Eukaryota > Viridiplantae > Streptophyta > Magnoliopsida > Poales > Poaceae > Triticum > Triticum aestivum. The sequence goes on from NC_057813.1 coordinate 266,919,332, forward strand.
GGACTATTTGACATGTCCTAGCCAAGGGTGAGCTGCGTGTGGGTATGTAAAACAGGTATAACGATCGTTATCAGAGACCACCTGGGTATTCCCTTATACGTCAAAGCTTCTTGCCTCCTTGGTGTTTCCTTCCTGTGATGGGTCCGATAATCAGGCTATCTGAAAGAGCTTCCAGAAAATAGGGTCCTGAAAGAAAGAAAATGATGAAGGTATACGGGTCCTGGGCGGTTGAGCCGCATTGTGGACCGCATTTTAGCCGTGCCTCTGCCTATGCCCATGGTATTTTGAGTGCATAATTATGTACGCGTGGCACAAATCTCGCCGCTTGACTGGGACTAGGACGGAGGCCGAATTGTTAGTCAAGCTCTATACGTGCTGGACGATCCTGTTGCAGGGTACTCCGGACTCGCTTGACGGTGTCCGGGGGTTTTATCGCCGAATTGGTGGTCTGCCTAAGAAGGCTGCTTTGTACTTCTGCTGCGAGGGCCGTAGTGTGCTCCTCTGTACGGAGCGAGCGCTCTGTGTTTCCATTAACTGTTATAACCCCGCAAGGTCCTGGCATTTTGAGCTTGAGGTATGCATAATGCGGTACTGTATTGAATCTGGCAAATGCGGTTCGTCCGAGCAGTGCGTGATAGCCACTGCAGAAGGGGACGATGTCGGAGATTAACTCCTCGCTTCAGAAGTTGTCCGGAGATCCCAAGACCACTTCCAGTGTGATTGAGCCCGTGCAGCAGGCCTTTACACCTGGTATGACACCTTTAAAGGTGGTTTTGGTGGGTTTGATCCTTGAGGGATCGATGCCCATTTTGCACATTGTATCCTGATAAAGCAGCTTCAGGCTCCTACCACCGTCCATAAGGACTCGTGTGAGGTGGAATCCATCGATGATGGGGTCGAGGACCAATGCGGCTGAACCGCCATGATGGATACTGGTAGGATGGTCCCTATGATCGAAAGTGATCGGACAAGAAGACGATGGGTCGAATTTTGGGGCGACTGGCTCCATCGCATAGACGTCCCTTAGTGCACACTTCCGTTCCCGCTTGGGAGTATGGGTTGCGTATACCATATTCACTGTTTTCACCTGGGGAGGAAATTTCTTCTGTCCTCCTGTATTCGGCGGCCGGGGCTCCTCGTCGTCATCGCTATGCATCCCCTTTTCCTTGTTTTCAGCATTCAACTTCCTGGCCTGTTTGAACACCCAGCATTCTCTGTTGGTGTGGTTGGCTGGTTTATCGGGGGTGTCGTGAATTTGACATGAGTGATCGAGTATGCGGTCCAGACTAGATGGGCCTGGATTGTTTCTTTTGAATACCTTTTTTCGCTGACCGGACTTAGCGCCACTGAATCCGGCATTGACTGCCGTGTCTTCGGCGTTGTCGCCATTGTTGCGACACTTGTGTCTGTTGCATCGTGGCTTGCCGTTGCTATCTCTGGCATCTGAAGTGCCAGGATTTCTTGATGTGCTGTTGCTACGAGCCAGGCAGCTGTCCTCGCCCGCACAAAAGCGGGTCATGAGTGTCGTGAGGGCTGCCATGGACTTCGGCTTCTCTTGGCCGAGGTGTCGGGCGAGCCAATCGTCGCAGATGTTATGCTTAAAGGCCGCTAGGGCTTCGACATCCGGACAGTCAACAATTTGGTTCTTTTTAGTTAGGAACCGAGTCCAGAATTTCCTGGCTGGCTCTCCAGGCTGTTAGGTTATGTGACTTAAGTCATCAACGTCTGGTGGTTGCACATAAGTGCCCTGGAAGTTGTCAAGGAATGCATCTTCCAGGTTCTCCCAACTGCCAATGGAGTTTGCCGACAAGCTATTTAGCCAATGCCGAGCCGGTCCTTTGAGGTTAAGTGGGAGGTACTTGATTGCATGTAGATCATCACCGCGGGCCATGTGAATGTGGAGAAGGAAATCTTCAATCCATACCATGGGGTCTGTTGTACCATCATATGATTCAATGTTCACGGGTTTAAACCATTCTGGGAATTCATGATCCATTACTTCATCAGTGAAGCATAGGGGGTGTGCAGCGCCTCTATGCCGGGCTACATCACGACGCAGTTCAAATGAGTCTGGTCTGTTGTATTCGGTCTGGTCGGACTTGTTTTTAGTATATTCGGCGTGACGAACATCATCATCACGCGTTGTGGTGCGCCCCCGTGATCCGTAGATCGATCTTGACTGTCCTGCTTTGTTTTCCAATACGTCTCGCAGGTCTTGCTTGTAGCCCCGGGCCTTAGTGTTATTGTTTGATTGGCGACGGGGTGTGGGCTGGTGTTCAGGCTGATGTGCCGCTTTGTCTTGGCCACGAGGTGGCCGGTCAGCCGCATCGTGCGCTGGTAGTGTGGGCTTTAATGCTTCCTCCTCGAGTTGAGGTAGCAACCTGTGCTTTGGGTAACTTTTGGTTGGGCGCTCGAGTCCGTATTCCTTGGCTGCCAGGACCTCAGTCCATCTATCAATTAGCAGATCTTGATCAGCTTGAAGCTGTTGCTGCTTCTTCTTCAGGCTTTTTGCAGTGGCTATAAGCCGGCGCTTGAAGCGCTCCTGCTCGACGGGATCCTCAGGCACGATGAATTCTTTGTCGCCAAGGCTCACTTTGTCTTCAGAGAGGGGCATGTAATTGTCATCCTATGATTCTCCATCTGTTGCCTGCTCCTTAGGGCTAACTTGCCCATCTTCCCGCTCGGCGTGCACGAAGCCTGGCTGGGCGGGATTGTTTTCGTCTTCGGCACCATCCGGATTGTTATCATCTCTTGTACCGGTATCGCTATTTTTGCTTTGGCGGGGCTTAGAGCGGCACTGATGATGCCGGTGCTTTGATTGCTTCTCAGGGGGATTATCCTCCGTTGCCTCATCGCCATTGCTTTCTTTGGGGGTGTTCACCATGTATATATCATATGATGAGGTGGATGTCTAGCGCTCTGTGGGCGGTGGTTCCTATTCTTCTCCAGCATCGTCGTCCATGCCGTCGATGTCTTCGGAGTCAAAATCAAGCATGTCGGTTAGGTCATCGACAGTGGCTACCAAGTGGGTGGTGGGTGGGGAACGAATTTCTTCGTCGTCCGCTTCCCAGTCGAGCCGGACATAGTTCGGCCAAGAGTCTCCTGATAAGGAGAGAGACCTCAATGAATTTAGCACGTCGCCCAAGGGCGAGTGCTGGAAGATATCCGCGGAGGTAAACTCCATGATCGGTGCCCAATCGGGTTCGATAGGCACAGACGCACGTGGTTCGGAGCCTGTAGCCAGAGACGAGTCCGAGGGTCTGATCACACCGGCCTCATAGGAGGTGAGGTCAGTGTTCGACTATATCGCTGCTGAGAGTGCGGCCTCCTTGGCGGGGTCCATCCATCCGTCCTCGGATGGCACGATCTGCTCCAGATTGAAGGCCGGGGCAGCCGTAGGTGTGATCTCCCGAACACTGTCTGATGGCAGATTGTTGGTGTACAAAAGTAGGGGCTCTCCTTTTGACCCCTTTACTTGTGCATGGGCAGTCAGAGCCACGTGCCATGGCCGCCTGTAGCAGGGCAAAGGAGGGAAGCCGGAAGGAAGCCGAAGGCTCGAGACAAATAAGGCAACGCCAAGGACCAAGGCCACAAAGTGCGGATGGACGAGGCAGGTTTCCCCGGCAAGACCCTTGCCGGGGGCAGCCTCAGCAGCCCCGGCAAGCCCCTTGCCGGGGTAGCTCGCCCACATCAGTGGAGTAGGCCACCCTCGAGCCCACGGTCTCCGATGCCAACACTCACGTTGGGCTAGGGCTCGGGAGGCACCTCCATGGTGGCATGCAGATCTTTGTGAAGACAAAGAATACTCAGGATCAGATGAGGATTGGAGGGCAACACTCCCAGTGAAGTTCGTTAGCAAAGAAACCCACAAGACCCCTGGCAAGATCCTTGCCGCGGACGCCAGTGCACCACGGCAAGACCCTTGCCGGGCCACCCGGCAAGACCCTTGCCGGGCCACTCGACAAGACCCTTGCCAGAGGCGACAACAGGGCCGCTGCCAGGCCCACACCAACCGAATCCCCCCGCCGTTCGCATGCAGCTGCCAGCCCAACCAGCTGGGCAGGCACCTGCATGGCAACATGCAGCTTCCAGGCCAACTCAGCACACACCTGCGTGGCGGCATGCAGATCTCCGTGGAGGCTCCACCACCGCGCCACCTCAGCTGCTTGCCTGCCTACATGGCACCGCATGCATCATTGGTCAGGGCGCGTGTCGAAGCAAGAAGGAGCAGCGACGGACGGGACGGGCCTTGCTCCCGTCCCTGATAAAGCGGAGGGACACCTAAGCTATGCATTAAATGCGTCTTGTCCTGTAATACGAGTGATAAGCTCGTAGCACTGTAGGCTTTCCACCTCCTGTATGCTACTGTGGCAGCCCCTTTCGCCTATAAAAGGAGGCCCATGGCATACGGGAAAAGGATTCGGCTCTTTCAAACCACATAGTACCCATAGCTAGTTCGAGAGCTCAAGAACACTCAATACATCCACCAAGCAGGACTAGGGTTTTACGCGTCCTCGCGGCCCGAACCTGGGTAAACGATCCTTGTGGCAATTACTAATCCTGCTCTTCTCACAACCCCGCGCCCCGCAACCATAGTAGGGATTCTTGTGATCCCATAGGTGTCGTTTCCCACCGACACAGATCTAAGTCATGCTCGTCGTGACTGTTCGGAGCACCTGACATGGGCTCGGATCCGTCGAAGATCAAGTCTCCGCGGATGTCGGCAGTGTAGTTTAAGCTTCCAAACTTGACCTGATGGCCAGGGGCGTAACTGTCGATCTGCTCCAGATGGCCAAGCGAGTTGGCCCGCAGTACGAAGCCGCCGAATATGAAGATCTGTCCGGGGATAAAAACCTCACCCTAGACTACATCGTTGAAGATGATTGAAGGAACCATCAGTCCTTATCGTGAGGACACAGTGGAACTCTCAATGAAAGCACCAATGTCGGTGTCAAAACCGGCGGATCTCGGGTAGGGGGTCCCGAACTATGCGTCTAAGGCTAATGGTAACCGGAGGCGGGGGAAACGATGTTTACCCAGGTTCGGGCCCTCTCGATGGAGGTAATACCCTGCTTCCTGCTTGATTGATCTCGATGATATGAGTATTACAAGAGTTGATCTACCACGAGATCGTAGAGGCTAAACCCTAGAAGCTAGCCTATGATTATGATTGTTCTTGTCCTACGGACTAAACCCTCCGGTTTAAATAGACACTAGAGTGGGCTAGGGTTATACAGAGTCGGTTACAGAGAAGGAGATCTACATATCCGAATTGCCAAGCTTGCCTTCCACGCAAAGGAGAGTCCCACCCGGACACGGGACGAAGTCTTGAATCTTGTATCTTCATAGTCCAACAGTCTGGCCAAAGTATATAGTCCGGCTGTCCGAGGACCCCCTAATCCAGGACTCCTTGAGTCACTAAATTAAATCATATCCTATTTGCATTTGGGCATTTAAATTTTATATAATATTTTAAATGTCCAAATATTCATGAACTGAAATGTTTGCTCTTGGAAATAATCCAAACAATGGCCTCATGCAGGAAGCCGCAGCATGCCTCAGGCCGCTCACTAGTGCCCCGTATCCCTCGCACCCGAGCTCGCCGAGCTCCGGCCGCTGCACTTGCCAACGCCGCCGTTGCTGTAGTGCACCACAACTGCTGCCGCTTGCCGCAATGAAAGCGCGCGAGCTTGGGTGTCTCGCAGAGCCCCTCTGCCGCTCTTTTGGTCGCCGGAGGGCGAAACCCGACGCCCTCCACCGTCTTTGGCTTCGCCAGCGATGAGCCGCGGGTCAACTTCAGTGAGTTGACCCGGGTTTGACCACAGTTTGACCCCTCTGGGTCACTAACGTGTGTGCTCAGGGCCTTAACTAATCTAGTTTAGGATTAGATTAGTACTAATGAACTTAGATTAGTTAGTTAGACACTGACCTATGGGCCCCAGCGTCAGGTTTGACCTGGGCTGACGCTGTTGACCTGATGATGTCACACAGACGTCATGCTGACGCAATAATACATTTTCTGGATTTAAAATAATTCATAAATTTCAGAAAATAGTATAAACTTTAAAAATTCATAGAAATTCAACCATGAATCCAAATGAAATAATTTATATATGAAAAATGATCAGAAAAATCCAATCTCTCCATCTGTACTAGTTTGATGCATGTTTAAACAACTTAACCTTGCTTTTTAGTTGAAAACATGATACATCACTATTTAAATTCATAAATTGGGTTTGGGGTTGAACCTTTGGTTCAAAATGAACCAAACCCATTTGATTTTAGTTGCATTATCCCAACAAACTCATATTGCCATGTCATTATCATGCATCATAATTGTTGCATAGGATTGATTCTATTCTTCCTTTTTTGTCAGTATTTGTCCCCTCTCGATAGATGTGGTTCTGACGATGAGATCGATGACACTGATGAAGAACTATACAATCTTCAGAAGTGCCAGGCAAGCAAAACCCCCTTGTTCATTCCGATACAATCCCACTCTCTCGCTCCTGCTCTCTTTTACTACATTAGGACAACAATGATTCATCGCCTACATGATGCGATAGTTGAACCCCTTTCCTCTGCATGACCTGTCATTGCCACAGTAAAAAGATGAAACCCACTAGCATGAGTAGGAGTTGTTTGAGCCTTGATGTGCCTACTCATTCATGCTTGTTTTTCATGCCTACTATTGCTTAGAGTTGAGTCAGGTTTATTCATCGATGATGAATTTGAATGGTGATAAACATGTCCTACTGTGTGTGAGCTAAGTGTGAGAACACGATTTGGTAAGGTGCGGTGAGAGGCCATGTAGGAGTACATGCTGGGGTGTCTCATTGAAACCATCATCAGAAACTGAGTTCTGTGTTTGTGATCCATGAACAACTACTACCACGCGTTGGGCCCGAAACCAATGGACCCTCTCGACTTATTAACTGCCCTTGTCCTCTGTCTGAGAGTTGCAAGTACTTTCAGGTGTTTGTAGTATGCTGGAGGCCGTGCGCAGGGCTGACCCGAGGGGTGGGCTGTGATGCGGTAGGCACGTGGCCCGATGTATCGAGTTGCCCGTTTGGTGACTGGGAACCCTGCACACATCGTTCGGGGCCGTATGTGGAATCCTCGGCCGGACTTCCTGCGGATGGAACCTGAATAGGCGATAAATCTGGACTAGGGACTTGTGTGGTTAGCCAGGTCGTGGCCGACACCCTCTCTGGGCTTATGCTTGAAGGTTGTCAAGTACATGTCGTGTAAACGGCGATAAGTGGTGAGAGTGTGTGTGAAGAAGTACACCCCTTCAGGGTTAATATCATCTATACTAATAGCTGCGTCTGCGGTAAAGGACCTCTGGGCTGCCCATACAGTTCATAGACAAGTGAAAGTGGATACCCTAAAATGTGCAAGATAAGCGTGAGTGCTATGGATGGCGTTCTCTTAGGGAGACGGGAGCGGATCCATAGTGGTGTATTGATATGGAGATTATGTGGACTGATGTGCCCACCTCAATAGAGTTACTTGCAGTAGTAGTTAAGGATAACCACCGAGTCAGAGCTAGCTTGCTGCAGTTAAACCCCACCATCCCTTTGTTAATACTGATGCATATGTAGTTAGTTCTGATGTAAGTCTTGATAGGTACATTTGTACTCACGTTTGCTTAATTTATGTTTTTGTAGAGAGACTTTAGGCTCACTAGTAGTTCCGCGTGGACATCGACGTTTAGTTTGTTACCTCAGCTACGATCTTGTGCCCTCGGCAGGACCTTGTAGATAGTCAGACTTCTTAGCCCTTTTCATTTGTAGATGCCTGTACTCAAACATGTTATGCTTCCGTTGTTTGTATGCTCTGAATGTTGGGTCATGAGACCCATGTTTGTAATACTTGACTCCTCGGAGCCTAATGAATAAATACTTCGAGGTGTAGAGTTGGGTTGTGATGTCATGTTGTATTTGCACATATAGAGCATATTGTGTGCATGTTATTGAAATGCTTGGTATGTGTGGGATCTGACAACCTAGTTGTTTATTCTTGGTAGCCTCTCTTACGGGAAAATGTCTCCTAGTGCTTCCACTGAGCCATGGAAGCTTACTACTGCTCCGGAACACTTAGGCTGGCCGGCATGTCTCCTTCTTCGTTCCTTTGTCTGTCCCTTCGGGAAATGTCACACGTTGTTCCTTTAAGTCCTTGTAGCTTGCTACCACTTGGGTTCATACGTTGTTGATTGACACGTTCATAGCTGGGTCATGTATGCCTATTCCTGTAAGTTAGTGCCACCTTGGGTTTACGACTAGTCATGTTGGCCCGGGTTCTTTGTCATATGGTCGCTAGCGATGCTATCATATACGTGAGCCAAAAGGCGCCAACGGTCCCGGGCTAGGTAAGGTGGCACCCGTGGGAATACCGTGCGTGAAGCCGCAAAGTGATATGATGTGTTACATGCTAGATCGGTGTGACTTAGGATTGGGGTCCTAACATTTATACAAGCTGTGACATGGAGGTCGGCTTAGTAAATTTGATGAAGAAGAAGTATGAGGTATCTATACACTTAACCCACTTTGAATCCTGCATATATGAATATCCATATAGCCGCCAAGTCTTAAGTATAGGAAGAACATTGGGTGTCCTTGAGACTTGTGAAAATTTCCAGAGTGTAGCCCCCAAGGGCCGGCTTATCTTCCAAAGATGAGTCGGGTCTTGCAATCACTAGTGCGAACAAAATATGTACCCCCAAGGGCTGGCTTATCTTTCAAAGATGAGTCAGGTCATAATATAAATAGAAATGACCTACATTAGCCGCCAAGTGCCAAGTATATTGCTTGCAATGTGCTTGGGACTTGAATTGTCTTATTATAACAAAGCTGCTCAATACTAATTTTATACCCATTGTTTCAATTTGTTGTTTGAAGGGGAGCCTTGGCGCAGTGGTAAAGCTGCTGCCTTGTGACCAAGAGGTCACGGGTTCAAGTCCTGGAAACAGCCTCTTACAGAAATGTAGGGAAAGGCTGCGTACTATAGACCCAAAGTGGTCGGACCCTTCCCCGGACCCTGCGCAAGCGGGAGCTACATGCACCGGGCTGCCCTTTGTTTCAATTTGTTGTTTCTTGGAGACGTTAAGCCTGAAGGAGTCGTAACTTGGCGACTTAAAGAAAAATGTAGAACTTCAGCAAGGTCAAACCATCAAGGCCGAGTGAAAGTATCGAGAAGAGGTGTCTAGAGGGGGGTGATTAGACCCTCAACAAACAAAGTTGGCAGTTTTTAAGTTGTTCAAGTTGCGGTAATAGATTAGCACAATTTCAAGCAAACACAATACATATCAAGCAAGCATGCAAAGAGTATATGAGCAGCGGAAAGTAAAGCATGCAACTTGCAAGAAAGTAAAGGGATGGGATTGGAGTGTGCAAATGCAATTGGAGACACATATGTTTTTGGCGTGGTTCCAATAGGTGGTGCTATCGTACATCCACGTTGGTGGAGACTTCAACCCACGAAGGGTAACGGTTGCACGAGTCCACGGAGGGCTCCACCCATGAAGGGTCCACGAAGAAGCAACCTTGTCTATCCCACCATGTCCATCGCCCACGAAGGACTTGCCTCACTAGGGTAGATCTTCACGAAGTAGGCGATCTCCTTGCCCTTACAAACTCCTTGGTTCAACTCCACAATCTTGTCGGAGGCTCCCAAGTGACACCTAACCAGTCTAGGAGACACCACTTTCCAAAAGGTAATAGATGGTGTGTTGATGATGAACTCCTTGCTCTTGTGCTTCAAATGATAGTCTCCCCAACACTCAACACTCTCTCATAGGATTGGATTTGGTGGAAAGATGATTTGAGTGGAAAGCAACTTGGGGAAGGCTAGAGATCAAGATTGATATGGTTGGATTGGAATATATTAGTCTCAACACATGAGTAGGTGGCTCTCTCTCAGAAAATGAGTAGTGGAAGTGTAGGCACGTTCTGATGGCTTCCCTCACGAATGAGGAGAGGGTGGAGGGGTATATATAGCCTCCACACAAAATCTAACCATTACACACAATATACCAAACTTAGTGGGACCAAATCAGAAAACTCGGTCGGACCGATTCAGTACATAATGTGACCGTTAGGCAATTTCGGTGGGACCGACATGTCAACTCGATGGGACCGATATCATTAGGGTTAGGGCATAACGTAATCATGGTTTGACCGATTACACAAACTCGGTGGGACCGACTTTGGTAATAAGCTAACCAGAGAGTTGGTCAGGCAAACTCGGTGGGACCGATTCGCTCGTCTCGGTGGGACCGAGGCATTACGAAAAGGAAACAAAGAGTTTGCATTGCAGACCCAGTGGGACTGATCACTAATCTCGGTTATACCGAAATGTTACGAAGGGAAACAGAGAGTTTGCAACCCCATCTCGGTGAGATCGAGATCCCTATTGGTGAGAGGGAAGTGACTAGGGTTTCTGGCGGTGGCTATGTCAAATGAACTCGGTGGCGCCGGATGGATCAAATCGGTGAGGCCGAGTTTGACTTTTGGTTTGGGACATATGTGGATATGTGATAGTGGCTAAGGGATTTTGGAGCATATCACAAAGCACTTTGAGCAAGCAAGCCATTTAAGCAACACCTTATCCCCTTTTAATAGTATTGGCTTTCCTATAGACTCAATGTTATCTTGGATCACTGAAATACAAAATGTAGAGTCTTGAGATTTGAGCTTGAGCCAATCCTTTATCCTTAGCATCTTGAATGGGTTCCACATCCTCTTGTCCATGCCACTACATTGTTGTACTTATCTGAAATATATTAGATAAAGGTATTAGTCCAACAAAAAATGTGTTAACATTAATTACCAAAATCACCCAGGAGCACTTGTGCTTTCAATCTCCCCCTTTTTGGTAATTGATGACAACATAATTCAAAGCTTTAGATAAACATATAGAGAAAAGAATGTAAAAGCTTTGGAAGGACATGTAACATGCATAGGCTCCCCCTACATGTATACAGTCATGCAAATATGGAGCATAAGATCATGTGAGTGCATAATCATGACAGAGCATGCAAAGTGTTACATGTATCTTGGCTATATGCATCAGAGTAAATGATGTGAGTATGAGAAATGTATATTCATGTTCATGAGTCCTTCTTGCAAACAATATGTACATCAGCAAGAGATCCTCATGTACATGAATGTGATGCATATACTTACCTTGTGGTCTTGAGCTAGATTTGGAGGAGATGAACCTGAGTAAACAAGGTTAGACAACACAAAAACATCTACCAATCAGAGCAAGAGTAGTAAACCACAAGGGTACCAAGATCTTGGATGACATGTATAGAGTGAGTACTAGGTACTCTATTTGAGTCTAGACATGTCCCCACGGGTAAAGATGTGCAACGAATTTGAAGATTTCCTTCCCTTAGATGTCTTGCTCCCCCTGAATCTTATAATGGGAGAAGATTGGGAAAAGAAAATCAGAGCAAAGCAAAGTAAACATGGAAACAACATGAACATGTCTTTCCCCTCTACAGACATGTAACTTCTCCCCTCTTTGAATACCAAGCAACTGGGGTCTCTTTTTGAAAAGAATATCTCTCTCCCCCTGTTGCTTTCTCACCATGTTGGAGTGATTAAGCTTTGATGTGAACTCTCTCTCCCCCTTTGACATCAATTTCCAAGAAGGATTCTTCTGGATGGTGATGCAAAGCAAATAGGTTTGCTCCATGAGTCACAGAGCAAAGCAGCACATAGAATATGATGCTAGTAGAGGATAAGAATCATCGAGTGGAGCTGGAGCAAAATGTGCAGAATGCAAGTGACAGAGTGATTTCTCAGCATTGAAATTGGCTACACCGAGTTGATTCCTTCAGTGGCACTGAAAAGTTTTGGTTTGACCGAAAGAGCCAAATCGGTTTGTCCGAGTTCATCATAGAGAGAAAGCATGAGTCACCTCAACTTACTAAGCGAATAAGATCTCACAAGGATTTGCAAGGAATGAACTAAATGATTTGCAATGAATTGAATGCAGGGAAATGCAAAACAAAAATAAAAGAGAAGAAATCTAGATGAAGTTTTTTTAAAGGGGAACAAATATGCATGAGACAAATGCGAGAACAAGGAAAGACACTGGAGAACTTCATCTAGAATTGGTCGGTGACAAAGTCACCTATGTTAGAGTATATTGACTTAGGAGTCAAGTGAAGACACTTGATCATAGGTCATACTCATCGTTTAAGCTCAAAATGGGGTTGCCATTTTTCATTTAAGTACTTTGATGTATTCTCATCTTGTTGAGCTACTTTGACCCATGACTTGGGGTAAAGCTTCTCTAAGATGGAATAACATACCTTGGGTGGTGGTGTTGATCTTGATCATGTAGTTGAACTTGTGTGGGATGCTCAATGTTGATGTAGTTCATTTGGAGCACCACTTGTAATTTGATTTCATCTACCTACATGAGATAGCCATGCAAGGAATAGCACTTGTGTATCCAAAATGACAATCATGAAATTTGACTTAGGAATATATCAAAGGATATGTTTGAAGGGTTTCATGCTTCCTTGTCTTCAACCACCATAAAGTAGAGACTTGGTGATGTAGAGATTGCTCAAGATGTGAGTGAGTTGCAATCTCATAGATTTAGATCCATCGAAGTACCTACAAGATTTAGATGAAACGCAAGGGTGCAAATATATCCATGACATGTGATTATCATCATAAGAGAAATATCAAGGATTAGTCATAGGCTCATGTCTTGCATGTATCCAAATAGAGTTCCTACTCGAAGTTTGAGGCATCAATGATGTTCAATTCACCTCTCAACCTGCAAAACACTTTCTTATCAAGTGGTTTAGTGAATATATCCGCTAATTGCTTGTCGGTGCGAACATGCTTAAGGTTAATATCACCCTTAGCAACATGATCTCGAATGAAATGATGACGAACTTCAATGTGCTTAGTTCGAGAATGTTGCACGGGATTGTGAGAAATCTTAATAGCACTTTCGTTGTCACAAAGCAAAGTAACATGTTTCACATATATCCCATAATCTTTAATAGTTTGGGTCATCCAAAGTAATTGAGCACAACATGAACCGGCGGCAATGTATTCCGCTTCGGCGGTGGATAAGGATACCGAGTTTTGTTTCTTGGAGGACCAAGACACAAGAGATCTACCAATAAATTGACAAGTACCCGAAGTGTAGTTTCTATCAACCTTGTCACCGACATATTCCGAGTGGGAGTAGCCAACAAGATTAAAAGAGGCCCTCTTTGGATACCAAATGCAAAAGTTTGGTGTATGTATCAAGTATCTCACTATCCTTTTCACGGCCTTAAGATGACACTCTTTAGGGGCCGCTTGATATCGTGCACACATGAACACACTTAGCATAATATCGGGACGAGAGGCACATAGATATCATAATGAACCAATCATAGAGCAGTAAACTTTTTGATCAACGGGTTCACCATCTTTGGTCAAGTCAAGATGTCCACTAGTAGGCATGGGTGTACTCATACCTTTGCATTCTTGCATATTAAACTTCTTGAACAAGTATTTGGTGTACTTCATTTGAGAGACAAATGTACCTTCCTTAGTTTGCTTGATTTGCAAACCAGGAAAGAACTTGAGTTCACTCATCATAGACATCTCAAACTTCTCCTACATAAGCTTCCCAAACTTATCACTAAAATGAGGGTTAGTAGATCCAAATATAATATCATCAACATAGATTTGGCACATAAATAATTCTCCATTAAACCTTTTAGTGAAAAGAGTAGAATCAATCTTTCCAATCTCAAAGCCTTTTTCAATCAGGAACTTGGTCAAGCATTTATACCATGCTCTAGGAGCTTGTTTAAGACCATAAAGAGCTTTGTGAAGTTTGTAAACATGATTGGGTTTCTTAGGATTAACAAAGCCGGGAGGTTGTTTAACATAAACTTCCTCCTCAATTTCACCATTTAGAAAAGAGCTTTTAATGTCCATTTGGTATAATGTGATATCATGGTGATTAGCATAGGCAAGTAAGATGCGAATGGACTCAAGTCTAGCAATGGGGGCATATGTCTCACCATAGTCCATACCTTCGACTCGAGTGTAGCCTTGGGCGATGAGACGTGCTTTGTTGCGAACTACTTGTCCATCTTCATCTTGCTTGTTGCAAAACACTCATTTGGTACCGATGATGTTATGGTTGTTGTCGGGCTTCTCGACCAATGTCCACTCTTGGTTTCTCTCAAAGTTGTGTAGTTCTTCATGCATGGCATTTATCCAATCCGGATCTTCCAATGCTTCTTCAACCTTCATGGGTTCAATGCTAGAGATGAATGAATAATGTTCACAAAAGTTAGCCAAACGAGATTTAGAGCGAGTGATTCTCCCGGTTTGGATATCATTGTAGATTTGCTCGACAGGATGGTCTCTAGCAACTCTTGCTCGAACTTGTGAGAGCTTTTGCTTTGATCGGGGTGGAACATATTCTTCATCATCTCGTTCTTCTTCTTGGCCTTCTTCATAGTTGACGTTGTCGTTCTCTCATCATGGTGGAGAAGGAGGTTGATGCGGTTCATCTTGGTGTACTTCCTCGTTTTCTTCATCTTGGCGTGTCCCACTTGTGGATGCCTCCATATCAACTCTTGGTTCACCTTGTCGTGAGGTAGAGGCTTCCACTTGGACGGACGAGGTACTCTCCTTCACCTCCGTTGGACGAACCTTGCCAATAGAAAAGTCTTGGATTGCTTCCGAAGGGTCTTTATATCCTACATCAATTGGCAATTGCTCTACTTGTGAGCCATTAGATTCATCAAACTTCACATCCACCGTCTCTTCAACCTTTCGGGTGAAATTGTTGTAGACATTGTAAGTGTGAGAGTTTGAGCCATAACCAAGTAGAAAACCTTCATGTGATTTGGGAGTGAATTTAGAACGACGATGCTTATCAAGAATGTAGCACTTTGAGCCAAATACTCGAATATCCAACTTGGGGTTTGTTACCGGTGAGTAGCTCGTATGCCGTCTTGCCAAGTTGATTGTGAAGATACAAGCGATTTGTTGCATGACAAGTTGTCTCAACCGCTTCCGCCCAAAAGTGCTTTGGTGTCTTGTACTCATCAAGCATCGTTCTTGCCATTTCGATGAGTGTCCGGTTCTTCCTCGCAACAACTCCATTTTGTTAAGGTGTGTACGTAGCCGAGAACTCATGAAATCCCTTCTTCGTCAAGAAAGGTGTCCACATTGGCGTTCTTGAACTCCGTTCCATTGTCGATGCGAACCTTCTTGATCTTCACTTCAAATTGATTTGGGGCATTCCTAGCGAAGTTTTTGAATATCTTTTGGACCTGCGATTTATCATCGAGAAAGAACACCCACATAAATCTTGACAATCATCAACTATAACTAGACCAAATGAGTTTCCACCGAGACTTTTGTAAGCGTTGGGACCGAAACGATCCATGTGAAGCAGCTCGAGCGGTCTCCTTGTGGTCATGATGTTCTTCACGGGGTGGCTTCCTCCAACCTGTTTTCCTGCTTGGCAAGCACTGCAAAGTCTATCCTTATCAAATATGACATCTTTAACACCAAGGATATGATCACCTTTAATAAACTTGTCAAGGTTTCGCATGCCCACATGTCCTAACCGTCTACGCCACAACCAGCCTTTAGAAGATTTAGCAATTAAGCAAGTTCTAGGTTGAGCCTTTTTAGTGAAATCAACAATGTATAGATCACCTTTACGTATACTGGTAAAGACCATTTTATGATTATCTCTACGAACACTTGGCAATCTACTTTGGTAAATAGGACAGTGAAACCAAAGTTAGCTAGTCTAGAAACAGAAAGCAGATTATAGCCAAGAGATTCAACGAGCATGACATTTTGTATGGAGCTATCATGTGAGATGGCAACCTTACCAAGGCCAACCACCTTACCCTTTGAGTTATCACCAAAAGTGACATACTTTCGAGGACCGTCGTTTTCAGCAAGCTAACGAAACATATCTTTATCTCCAGTCATGTGGTCGGTACATCCACTATCAAGGACACATTCCTTTCCTCCTGCCACATATCCCCGAAGATTTTCCATAAGACGAAAGTGTCTCATTGCATCATCAAGATCATAGTCACTATCATCATCCTCATCATAGTATCCATGTTCAACATCGTCATGTGGTGGATCAATTCCTAGAGAGGGTGATTCATTAGATAAATGATTTTGACAATGATCATCTTTATGAATTCTAATAGCTTCAGAAATAATATTGCTAATACTTCCAACATCTCCTTTGGCACGCATAAGATTTTTAAGCTCAAATAGACAATCACCAAACTTAGGATCATTGGAATTCATCTTACTCAAGGAAATAGACTTATGAAGAATCTCATCTAGATTTTGTAAGGAATAATTTGGAAATGTTCCTCAAGAAATCTCCATATAGTGTAGGCACACTTAAGAGAAGGCAAGCAACCAATCAAGTTTCTAGGCAAACCTCTAGTGATAAGATTAACAGTTCTAAGATTGCGAATCATGTCAATTGACTCATCAAGGGCAGGATGCATATGATCAACATGAGGTGCACAAGGCCTAGTAATGTACTTGTTCAAATGATATTAATTGAAAATCACAAGCATCTCATTTTTCCACTCATGAAAGTACCCTCCATCAAGTATAGGCACTCTATGTCTAAGACTCCCCAAAGTAGACTCATCCATTTTCCTCCAATGGTGTTTAAACCAAAACAAAGTTGGCAGTTTTTAAGTTTTTCAAGTTGAGGTAATAGATTAGCACAATTTCAAGCAAACACAATACATATCAAGCAAGCATGCAAAGAGTATATGAGTAGCGGAAAGTAAAGCATGCAACTTGCAAGAAAGTAAAGGGATGTGATTGGAGTGTGCAAATGCAATTGGAGACACAAATGTTTTTGGTGTGGTTCCGATAGGTGGTGCTATCCTACATCCACGTTGATGGAGACTTCAACCCATGAAGGGTAACGGTTGCGCGAGTCCACGGAGGGCTCCACCCATGAAGGGTCCCCGAAGAAGCAACCTTGTCTATCCCACCATGGCCATCGCCCACGAAGGACTTGCCTCACCAGGGTAGATATTCACAAAGTAGGCGATCTCCTTGCCCTTACAAACTCCTTGGTTCAACTCCACAATCTTGTCGGAGGCTCCCAAGTGACACCTAACTAATCTAGGAGACACCACTCTCCAAAAGGTAATAGATGGTGTGTTGATGATGAACTCCTTGCTCTTGTGCTTCAAATGATAGTCTCCCGAACACTCAACTCTCTCTCATAGGATTGGATTCGGTGGAAAGATGATTTGAGTGGAAAGCAACTTGGGGAAGGCTAGAGATCAAGATTCATATGGTTGGATTGGAATATATTGGTCTCAACACATGAGTAGGTGTCTCTCTCCCAGAAAATGAGTAGTGGAAGTGTAGGCATGTTTTGATGGCTTACCTCACGAATGAGGAGAGGGTGGAGGGGTATATATAGCCTCCACACAAAATCTAACCGCTACACACAATGTACCAAACTCGGTGGGACCAAATCAGAAAACTCGGTCGGACCGATTCAATACATAATGTGACCGTTAGGCAATTTTGATGGGACCGACATGTCAACTCAGTGGGACCGATATCATTAGGGTTAGGGCATAACATAATCTCGGTTTGACCTATTACACAAACTCGGTGGGACCGACTTTGGTAGTAAGCTAACCAGAGAGTTGGTCAGGCAAACTCGGTGGGACCGATTCGTTCGTCTCGGTGGGACCGAGGCGTTATGAAAAGGAAACAAAGAGTTTATATTGCAAACTCGGTTGGACCGATCGCTAATCTCGATTAGACCGAAACGTTATGAAGGGAAACGGAGAGTTTGCAACCCCATCTCGATGTGACCAAGATCCCTATCGGTGAGACCGAAGTGACTAGGGTTTCTGGCAGTGGCTATGTCAAATGAACTCGGTGGCGCTGGATGGATCAAATCGGTGGGGCCGAGTTTGACTTTTGGTTTGGGACATATGTGGATATGAGAAAGTGGCTGAGGGCTTTTGGAGCATATCACAAAGCACTTTGAGCAAGCAAGCCATTTAAGCAACACCTCATCCCCTTTTAATAGTATTGGCTTTCCTATAGACTCAATGTGATCTTGGGTCACTAAAATAGAAAATGTAGAGTCTTGAGCTTTGAGCTTGAGCCAATCCTTTGTCCTTAGCATCTTGAAGGGGTTCCACATCCTCTTGTTCATTCCACTACACTGTTGGACTTATCTGAAATATACTAGATAAAAGTATTAGTCCAACAAAATATATGTTGACATTAATTATCAAAATCACCGAGGGAGTGCTTGTGCTTTCACCGAGCCAAAATTAAAGGCTTCATTGGAGCAGATTGAGAAGATCAAGGTAGGCTTTGATGCTGAAAGAGCCGCCTGGGATACTGAAAAAAACTGGGTTGTTGAAGAGAGCAGTAGATGCTAAAAAAGAGAGCTAAAACCGGTTACGGAGGAACTTGCCGGCTTAAAACAACACATATCTCAAATGGTATTCACCATCTTTGGTAAGTCTAACTTTGTACTCAATTGAAGCAACTTATAAAATGGTTAATGCATCTTAACCCGCCTGGTGACTCAAAATATTGACTTCTAACCCGACTGGGGACTCGTGTGCAAAATCCTTTAACAGGTACCAGAAGTGCGAGCCTTGGCCAAAATATGTTGTGAAGCTGAAGGCAGCGTACTCTTTAACTAAGAAGCTATACGCTGGCACTCTACGAACCCTTGTGGCTGTATCAAATGGCAAGAAGCCTCCAACCCTCATCAAAATTGTGTTGGATCATCTTTCAACAGTGCTAGGGCAGATAGAAGAGGTAAAGTTGTTAGCCGCCCGGATAGGTACCATCACGGCACTAAGCCGTGTGAAAGCTTGGCAGTCAGAACTGGACCCAACCAAGATGGCTGGCGGGTGTCCAAAGTTTAACGACGACGGCTCTATCTTTGAAGAAGCAGACTTTGCCAAATGCGTCAAAGAGATGAGGCCTCTAGCCTGCCAACTTGCATAAGAGGCGGATCTGTCCAAGTATCAGGTGTGTTATGACAGCAATAATGTTCGTATGAAGCCGCTGACGCATGAGCATGTGGACTTAACCCCTAAAAGTCCTAAGCATATCTTCTCTCTTGATATTGACCCTTCTCTTATTCTTAACGATGAGGCAACCTTTGAAGCGTTAACGGGCATCGACTGGACATCGGGTGATCTCTAGATGGTAGACGATGAAGAGCTGGCACGGGATGACCCGGAGGCCTCTACCTCAAGGCGCCATGATGACAGTAACCCGCCTGGTAAAAATCCGGACGGTGCTGAGGCCGGCGCAAGAGAGTAATGTAACTCCAAAAACACTTAAGCAAACAAACTTTTGGGCTCAGCTGTAGCCTTGTAATAGTGTAGCTTAAAACAGTTATCTGCCCTGTCATGCCTTCATGCACGTGTTTATCAACCTCTGTTTCGGCAGCTGAACTTCTGTGATCTTATCATATATATGCATATATGTGCTTGCAATATTGCCGAAAAATCTAAGGCCTTGTTATATAAGTTGTCAAAGAGCCATCAATTCTTGAACCAATGACTTAAAGTCATGATCCAAGGCAGGTTAAATAACCCAACAATCCAGGGTGACTTATTGTCATACCTAGTCTTTGAAAAGATTGCCTTGGCGGCTTACAACCTCAATGGACTCAACATGGAAGAATATAACCCGGATCTATATGACCCGGCAACTTCTTATCTGTAAAAAGTTTCTGCAAAACAAAATAGAGAGTATGTATAACTCAAATATTTGTTTAAGCCAGCTTGCAAGGCATGACCAAAACAAATTGGTTTTTGAAAAAACTCAATATTTTGCTTCAAAGAAGCTTGGCATGATAGCATTTCATCCCGTAAGCTGGCTCTCCCGTGACATAAATCCTTCGTTTGAACCTTAACTAGTTCAGGGTCTTTCAAGAAGATTGACTATTAAGAGTACGAACGGGTCACATAGCAGAGAGACTACAACAGACAGGTGAGTTTATCCAAGCTCTCTATAAGCCGGCTCTCACGTGACAAAAACCGTGTTTTAACCTTGACAAGTTTAGGGTCATGGAAGATTGACTATCAAGAGTACGGCGGGTCACCTAGTAGAGTAGCAAGTTGCAAACAGGCAGGTTTAACCCAATTATGGCATGGAAGCCGGTCAAGTGGGTATGAAAGCTATACTCATTGAGTAGGAAGGACCCAAGCGATCTATGGCATGGAAGCCGATCAGGAGGGTAAGAATAGCTATGCTTATTGAGCAGGAAGCCCCCAAGTGACCTATAATATGGCATGGAAGCCGATCAAGAGGGTAAGAATTTGTCGGATTTCGGGTTCCGCAAACCCCTGATATGTTCAAACTCTAGGGTGCGTGCAGAGATCTCAACCTACCCATCCTGCCTACTCGCGATGCTCACAGCCTAGCGCGTCAAGCTCAAAGGGACAGAGAGACTCAACAGTTTATCCTGGTTCGGGCCACCTTGCGGTGTAATACCCTACTCTAGCTTTGTGGTTGATTGCCTCGAGGGGCTGAGGATGAACTAGTACAATGCATGAACAGCCTCAGGAGGTGAGGTGTTCTTGAGCTCAAGTGAGCTAGTGAGGTGGTGAGGGAGGAATGGATTCCATCCGTCCCGCCTCATTTTGTCCTCCCCTTCTATGGTGGTGGACAAGTCCTATTTATAGTGGCCTTGGTCCTCTTCCCAAATGTTGGCGGGAAGGGATCTCTCAACGGGTAGATTTGATGGGGACAAGAAGTACATCCTATACTCACTAAAGTGGTCTTCGCCGGCAAAAGCCCATGGTCGTGATGCTACGGTGGGCAAGGCAATGACCCCCGTCCTGCCGTCCTGGCGGTCTTGGTCTTGTTGCACCAGAATGGAAACCTTTGGTTGATTCCTCGGGACTCCGCGCCTGGCGCTTGCCTCCTTTGCACCAAAGAGGAAATTGGTACTCTGCACCCGCTGGCGCCCGCCTAGCCTTGATCGTCATGGCTCACGTCAGCGGAGCCTCATGAGGTGCACCTTGCATAGAAATCTCCGCTCCTCGGGAGCCAGCCTGAGGAGGCCGATCCCCTTGGAGGTCTTGGTGCCGTTCACCTCGTGAGGCTTGGCCCCTCGCGAGGGTCTTGAGTTGTTGATGCTGAAGCTGGGCCATACCAGCTGTCGATGCAGCCACGCCATGGGCCGCAGGCAGGCAAGTCTGGGTACACTCGTATCCAGAACGCCGACAGTAGCCCCTGGGCCCAATGCGCACTCGAACATGGCTTCTAGGCGAAGCCAAAGGGCAAGTACGGAGCGCCACGGGCCCTAACTGCCTACATCCTTGGATGACGCGTGGCGATTGATGTGACGTGGGCATCTCCACTTCCCCATGCTACCTTGAAATCCGCCAAGCCTGGCGGCCACCCATTGCCAGGGTAGTCCACCCCTGTAGATTGTCGCGCTTGGCCCTTGCTCCTTCTCTCCCCAGACTTGCAATCCTTCGCATAGATCTGGTGCCAATGCCGCTCCCCCTTCCTAGATTCCTCCATGGCCCCGCAGCAAAGGAAGAAGAGAGGGAAGTCTCTTGTTCCGGCCGAGCCCCCGTCAGCCTTGGAGCATGTGCTCGAGAAGTCAACGGTAATCAACCGAGAGGGGCCGGGGAAGGTTTGCCCAGCTCTTGCCGTAGACTTCAACGAGTGGAAGGCAACGACCGTCCGGCCCGCATCTTGGCTTACGGACGACATGAGCGCCACAGAGGTTCTTATCCATCTTCACGCCCTCTTCGCAGGCTTGACTCCTCCATTCTCCCCTTTATTTAACTCCATAATCTCGCATTACCAGATCCACTTGCTACACCTGGGCCCCCACTCCATCATCCTCCTTGCCGCTTTCGCTTTCCTCTGCGAGGCCATGGTCGGCATTGCTCCTTCCGTGGCCTTGTTTCATCATTCCTTCTTGCTCCGTCTGGTCGACACCCACCAGCGCTCGGGGTGTGCTGCTTTTGAAGCTGTCGCGGCGACAGCCGGCTCGAGAATCGACTTCGAGCTATCGCAAGACATGAAGGGGTTTAGAAAGCAGTTGTTATTTGTTGATGCCGGTAAGCACAGCCCCTGCTTCTGATCCCTCGAGCACCGGGGGTGCCCAGCTCCGGCTAGGGCACGCGAAGCTCGTCGATGGTCGGCTTGCGTGCGTGTGGAAGAGGCTGGCCAGGCTGCAGAAGCTAGGGGTGACGGAGCTAATGGTGGTGAAGGAATTCGTCCAGTGGCGCATCGCCCCGCTCCAGCGCCATTCCCGCCCGATGTGGGCCTTCACCGGCGCCGAGGACTCCATGAGGCTCCAGGAGCCGGCGCTGCCTTGCAAGACCCTGAACAAGGTGCTTGAGCTTCTGACGGGCAACTACAAACCCGCCGATCTTCCAAGAAATGGATGCCTCCTCTACCAATGCTCGAACAAGGTGGCCTTCCAGCGGGCCTTGAGGGGCCTCGCGGGAATCCCATCCTCGTGGCTCCCTTGCTTCTTGATTCTGCAGCGTGTGCCCCAAGTGTGGGAGCAGGGGGGTGCACGCCACCAGCCGCTGTCGAGGTGACCTCCGGAAGTCCTGCGCCATCAAGAGCTCCGGAGGCCGAGGCTCCTGAGGCCCAGGAAAGGGCCACCACAGGGTCGTCGTGACTCGGTGCTCCAGAGGCAGAGGCTCCTGAGGCTCGGGATAACGGCTCCGAGGCGGATGCTAAAGGAGAGGCACCTCCTTCCTGAGGCTGCCGTCCAGGGAGCCCTGCCGAGCGCTCCTGCTCCTGGGGACCGTCCCTCGAGGCCCGGCCGGCTTTGCCTAAATCTTGAAGCACTCCGCAAAATGAAGGGGTCTCTGAGCTGCAATGGTGATGCCCGTCGGTCGCTGAAGCTGAGGAAGTACATAGTTGTGGACGAGTAAGTACCTTATTTTAGTGATTTCCTGCGCACCATAGTTTTTCCTAACCAAATCATGGCAGGGTCCCCATGGTGATGAAGCCTCAGGCGAGGCATCCTTCAGAGGATCCTGGCTCGATCCCGACGGACAGCCCCCCGCGCCCAGGTCCAACACAAGGCACGGGGCCAACTCTGGCCACTGGGGCGCCGTTAGGGGGCCTCGGACTTGAGCCTCCTTCCTCCTTCTTCCACAACTTGGCTTGTAGGAAGGGGCACGCAGATGGCCCTCCCACTGATCACTGCTGGCGGTCAGGTGCCCCTTGGGCCGTCTTCGTCTTCGGGTTGTGAAGCTGCATTAGCCAGCCCCCAGCCGGAGGCAGGCAAGACGTACCACACCCCTTTGGTGGCTCCCAGGGCCGAAGATGGGCTTGGCCGGGGACTAGAGTTGACGCGCGGGCGCAATGCTATCCGCTTCGAGCTCTTCGGCGAGGCGATGTGCGCGATGATTCGGCTTGGTGGAGAACTTGCCAGTGTCGACACCCGCCTTGAGGCAGAGGATCGCCAGTTGGCACGCGATTGGCACCAGCTGAAAGTCGCCATCAACCTCAGGCAGCTTCAGTGGAGATCGGGCTGACGCATGCGATGCGGCTTCCCTTGCAACTTCTCGCGAGGCTTGCGCCCGCGCCCTGGAGGAGGCCGATGCCGCCGACCGTCATCATGAGCAAGCCTAAGAGCGAGAGTGGGAGATCATGGCTTTAAACGTCACCCTCAAGCAGGAGATCGAGGCGCGGTGGGCCTTCCTGGCCACGTTGCCTGTCAGAGCACCCCTCAATGAAGTGTAGCTTCTGAGATGCCAGGAAGACCTGGCGTTGGAGGCCATGGAGCATAGCCTGGCGTCGGATTGGCTGGAGGTGAGGGAGCAGCAGGCGGTTACGGTTGATGATGCTGTCACCAGCCAAGAGGCCCAAGTTCAGCTGGAGGTTGAGCAGAGGGTGGCGAAGGCATGTGCAGATCTGCGCCTGGAGCTGGGGCTGCTCAAAGCCGACCTTGAGGGCAAGGAAGCTCATGTCTCTTCTGAATCTGCCTTGGCCTCTGCCCGTGACGAACTATCTTCTCTTTAGCAGCAGGTCAAGGATATTGCGTCCCTTACAGAGAGGACCGCAAACGAAGCAAATCGCTGCCTAACGCTGTAGTGCGAGCACGCCTCGATGCTCCAAGATCTCAGGGCTAGGGGTAACTGCGCCCTGGGCACCATCTGCGATGAGCGCCCTTAACCCTCATGAGAATGATTACGCCAGCCACCTCAGCTTCTTCACCAACATTGTGACCCGCCTGGAGTAGCGGGCCATGAGGGCTCGCGAGCTTGTTGCGGAGAGGAGCCGGGGTCTTCTTGGGTGCGCATTCTCGCATGTCTTCAACCACCTTCTCAATCGTGATTCCCACTTTGACTTCAACGCCGTTCTAGCCCTCGTGCCCACGGTTATTCAGGACAACCTGGCCCAGTGGGTGGATAACCATGTGGACACCCTGGTGGAAGAATTTGCTCCGGAGGATGAGATGGTTGTGCTTGCGGCCAGAGCAGGTGGCACAGGCAGCGATGATGAAGAGGATGGTCACAATGACGCGAGCAGTGTGAGCAGCGCGGATGGAGGTGATGAAGAGGGCACATCCAGCTAGGCCCGCATTTCATTTGCTTTAACCTGTATTACCAAAACTTGAACGCCTCCTTGTGAGAGCATTTTGAAAAGGGGGGCCCTTCACTACAAAAAAAAGAGACATCCGTGACATTTTGGGCCGAACGGAAAAAATTTCTGTCATACTTATGACACTTCTATGACGACAATTGTGACAAAACCCGGTATCATCATAGATGTGGTGGGCTCCTACTTCTATGACAAAAAATCATGACAGAAAATGGGCTTTTCGTCCTGGGCGGGCCGGAGACGCAGCTGCATGACAATCTTTGGGCCGTCCATGACGGAAAAACCATGATAGAAGGGAGGGCGAGGAAAATATCAGGGAGTTCCCGGTTACGGTGGGTGGTCGGGGCCCGAGCGATGCGCGTTTCTCTCGTACCGTACGCGTGTGGGTGCAAGGTGTTGGGCTCTAACTGAACCTGAGCGATTGCACTGCAGGCTACGCATTACTTAACCCAAGCGATCGAGCGATTCCTTCACTACTGCTGCTAACTGAAGCCGATCGATGCTACCTCTGGATGAATAGTGAGCGTTGCTGGGGGGGTTTGGATGAACAGTGAGTGTTGCTGGGGGGTTTGGATGAACAGTTCCCGGTGGGGGTTGATGAACAGGACCCCGTGGTCGCCTCTGGATGAACAGGACCCCGATCGATCGAGCCGGTTGGGGCTGGATGAACAGGACCCCGTGGAGGGCTGGATGAACAGGACGACTCCATGGAGGGCTGGTTGAACAGTAGACAATGGAGGGCTGGATGAACAGTAGCCCGTGGAGGGGTGGTTGAACAGGAGCCCGTGGAGAGGGCTAGTTGAACAGGAGCCAGTGGAGTAGCGTGCGGTGGAGGTTGGATGGACAGGAGGCCGTGGATGAACAGTCACAGGTGGAGGCTGGAGGAGGTCGACGGTGGACGAAAGTAGCCCGTGGAGGCTGGAGGAGGTCGATGATGGAGATGAACAGTATCCCGTGGAGTCCCGTTTTGCGGTACACCACACCCCTCCCAATGAACAGGACCCCCGTTTCAACCATAGCGCTCAAACACAAGTCCATTTCCTCCGTTTAGCGGTACGCCACACCCCTCCTGATCAACAGGACCCCGTTTCGACCGTAGGAGGTCCAACATAAGTCTGTTTCCTCCGTTTTGCGGTACGCCAGACCCCTCCCGATGAACAGGATCCCGTTTCGACCGTGGCCGGTCGCACACAAGGCCGTTTCTTCCGCTATGTGGTACGCCAGGCCTCGTTTCCATCGGCTGTTCCGTCAATCCCTCCTGATGAACACGACGACGCATTCCATTCTGACCCTGCTGTTTGGCTCCCCATGAACACGACGACGACACAGTTTCTCCGTTCTGACCCATCCATGTACACGAGCCCTGGCTGTACGTATACGCGAGTAGGCGTTCGTGACCCCGCTCATATGTACGTGCTATGCCTTGAGCTTGCGTTGGTTTTCCTTGAAGAGGAAAGGGTGATGCAGCAATAGTAGCGTAAGTATTTCCCTCAGTTTTTGAGAACCAAGGTATAAATCCAGTAGGAGGCTCCTCAAAAGTCTCACGCACCTACACAAACAAATAAGAACTCGCAACCAACGCAATAAAGGGGTTTTCAATCCCTTCACGGCCACTTGCGAAGTGAGATCTGATAGAGAAAATATGATAAGATAAATATTTTTGGTATTTTTATGATATAGATTAGAAAAGTAAAAGATGCAAATAAAATTAGATTGAAAGCTTATATGAGAAGAGATAGACCTGGGGGCCATAGGTTTCACTAGTGGCTTCTCTCAAGATAGCATAAGTATTACGGTGGGTGAACAAATTACTGTCGAGCAATTGATAGAAAAGCGAATAATTATGAGATTATCTAGGCATGATCATGTATATAGGCACCACATCCATGACAAGTAGATCGAAACGATTCTGCATCTACTACTATTACTCCACACATCGACCACTATCCAACATGCATCTAGAGTATTAAGTTCATAAAGAACAGAGTAATGCATTAAGAAAGATGACATGATGTAGAGGGATAAACTCATGCAATATGATATAAACCCCAACTTTTTATCCTCGATGGCAACAATACAATACGTGCCTTGTTGCCCCTGCTGTCACTGGGAAAGGACACAACAAGATTGAACCCAAAACTAAGCACTTCTCCCATTGCAATAAAGATCAATCTAGTAGGCCAAACCAAACTCATAATTCGAAGAGACTTGAAAACATAACTTAATCACACATAAAAGAATTCAGAGGAAATTCAAATATTTCTCATAGATAAACTTGTTCATAAACCCACAATTCATCGGATCTCGACAAACACACCGCAAAAAGAGTTACATCGAATAGATCTCCAAGAAGATCGAGGAGAACTTTGTATTGAGATTCAAAGAGAGAAAAGAAGCCATCTAGCTAATAACTATGGACCCGAAGGTCTGTGAAAAACTACTCACAACTCATCAGAAGGGCCTTAGAGATGATGTAGAGGCCCTCCGTGATTGATTCCCCCTCTGGCGGAGCGCCGGCGAAGGCTCCAAGATGGGATCTCGCGGATACAGAAGGTTACGGCGGTGGAAATAGTTTTTCGTGGTCGCTTCTGATGTTTTCGGGGTACATGGGTATATATAGGAGGAAGAAGTAGGTCGGTGGACGCTCGAGGTAGCCCACGAGGGTGGGGGGGCGCGCCCACGTGTAGGGGCGCGCCGGGCACCCTTGTGGCTGCCTCCCTTGTTTCTTGACTTCCACTCCAAGTCCTCTGGATCACGTTTGTTCCAAAAAGATCGCTCCCAAAGGTTTCATTCCGTTTGGACTCCGGTTGATATTCCTTTTCTTCGAAACACTGAAATAGGCAAAAAAACATCAATTCGGGTTGGGCCTCCGGTTAGTAGGTTAGTCCCAAAAATTATATAAAAGTGTAAAGTAAAGCCCATAAACATGCAAAACGGGTAATATAATAGCATGGAACAATAAAAAACTATAGATACGTTGGAGATGTATCAAGCATCCCCAAGCTTAATTCCTGCTCGTCCTCGAGTAGGTAAATGATAAAAACAAATTTTTTGATGTGGAATGCTACCTAGCACAATTCGTAATGTAATTTTCTTTACTGTGGCATGAATGTTCAGATCCAAATGATTCAAAATAAAAGTTTATATTGACATAAGAAGTCGTAATACTTCAAGCATACTAATCAAAGCAATCATGTCTTCTCAAAATAACATGGCTAAATAAGGTTCATCCCTACAAAATCATATAGTTAGGCTATGCTTCATTTTCGTCACAGAAAAATGCTCCCATCTTGCATACCCCCAATGACAAGCCAAGCAACTGTTTCGTACTTAGATAATCTCAAACTTTTTCAACTTTCACGCAATACATGAGCGTGAGCCATGGATATAGCACTATGAGTGGAATAGAATATGATGATGGAGGTTGTGTGGAGAAGACAAAAAAAGAAAAGAAAGTCTCATATTGATGAGGATAATCAACGGGCTATAGAGATGCCCATCAATTGATGTCAACATGAGGAGTAGGGATTGCCATGCAACGGATGCACTAGAGCTATAAATATATGAAAGCTCAACAAAAGAAACTACTGGGTGTGCATCCAACTTGCTTGCTCACGATGACCTAGGGCATTTTGAGGAAGCCCATCGTAGGAATATACAAGCCAAGTTTTACAACGAAAAATTCCCACTAGTATATGAAAGTGACAACATATAAGACTCTCTATATGAAGAACATGGTGCTACTTTGAAGCACAAGTTTGGAAAAAGATAGTAACACTGCCCCCCTTTATATATATATATATATATATATATATATATATATATATATATATATATATATATACATCCGGGCTATTCTGTTACGCGTAACAGAATATTATTTTGTTACCCTACTTGAACTGATGAATTCAAGTAGTTGAACTGATGAAATTCAAGCGGTTGAACTGATGCTTTTTGTTGCTGTTAAAATCATCTTCTTTAGTTCAAATTTTTTTACAATTTTTTTTGTCGAAACGGGGTGTGTAATATATCGTTGGAAAGCTCTTGACATCCACATTACAATCTTATAATTTGTTTTTGCAAAAAAATTATGATTTAAGAGCAGTTTTGAAAAAACCAGTTTTTTCAAAACCGAAAATGCGAATCGTATTTTGGACTTAATTTTCAAACGGTTTATCGGAATTGAGCAAATGAGATGGCATTGCAAAGCTTGTGAAAATCCGCATCTTCCATATATCTACTATTTTTTCAAATTCTATATGATTTAAAAGTAATTTGAAAAACGATGAAATTTTGGGCGAAATGTTTTTTCACTGTTTTTTGCAAATGGTTTGTCAGATTGACGCAAATGATACAGCATTGGAAAGCTATGGAAAATGCGCAACTTTTGCGTATAGAAAGTTTTTTCTAATTCCTTATCGTTTAAATACGAATTCAAATACGGTTAAAATTGGTTTTGAACGTGGTTTTTTTAAAAAGTTTGTCAAAATGGGGCAAATAATATACCGTTGGATAGCTATCAAAAATGCGAAACTTAGTCATGTTGAACGTTTTCTCAAATTCGTAACCGTTGAAGAGTAATTTTGAATATGTCGAGACCCATTGTTCTGTTTTTCCGGTCGAAAAACAAAGTACTCGTACTGATCTATTTGTGTGTTTGTACCGAGGTATTTTTCACATTAGTTTCAAATGGTTCGAAAAAAAGTACTTGAACGGATGTCTGTGTGGCTTTATACTGAGCATGTTTCACACACTAGACTTTACTCTGTATTTTCGATATAATTTTCCTCGTAATTTCTCAATGGTATCATCGTGCCAGAAATTGCATAATTTATACCATTTGAACTGAATGATTTTTTTATAAAACAAAATTGTTTTGTGTGTTTCTTTTTTAGAGTTATTTTTTAAACGGTGTTCTGGACTTCTTTTGTTTTGCGACTTGAACTTTTACCATTTTGAGCTTTTACCAACTTCAATTTTTGAGTGTGGATGAGCACTTGAACTTATAGAAGTGATAGTTATTTGTTTTAATTCATATTTGTTTCTTGACCGAACTTATGGTACCATCATCATTGAACCCGCATGGTTTGTGTAGCTGAAGTAAAATAACTTTTTACCCGAATAAATGTGTTGTGATTTTTCTTTGAGCATACTTTCCTCGGGTCCATAGACGAACTAACTGTGTTTTATTTTTTGAACTTACATGCTAGTAATAATTAAACATTCCCATACAATTTTTCTCTATTCGTGGACATCAACCAAAATAGTTAGGAGAGAGAGCACTATCGAATGTTTTTAGTTCAAACAATTTTTCCTTTCTTGCACAAACATCTAACTGTCATTACACTTTTCTTTAAGAAGTAGCAATCAAATCACCATAGACAGAAAATTTAAACTTGCAGTTGCTGCTTTGTGTACGGATTCCATGTTTTGGTCATCCTCATTGCCTACGTCATGTACTTCATCCTCAACCTGCTAGTGTCCTTCGTGCTAGTGATCAGCGTCGTCGTAGTGGGCTAGTGATCAGCGTCCGTCCAAGACTCCCTCGTGCTGTAGTATAGACAGAAACAAAATTGTTAGAGGAAAGAGCAGTAGAAAGAAACAAATTAGAGGTGAGATACAAAAACATTAAATTATTCTAATAAATTCCTATGGTCACTGCAGCAGCTATGCAATATAGGAAGCAAACTTTTCACCCAAAAACTGAGAACAAAATGCTTTATGTGCAAATTACATTAGGTACCGAACAACAGTTCTCCAACAATACAGTCCAAGAGTCCATAGAGCATTTCGTTCAAGATTTCATATATGCACTTGATTTAATATATGAGAAAAAAATGCTTCAAGTCCAGAAAGTACAAAAAGTTCATAGAGTATAGATCTTAGTTCAAAACACACACTATAATACTAAACTTTACATAATTTTGAAGAAACTCGCTGCAAATCATTACTTTTTCAGGTGATATATCTAAAGTTACAGAATTTTGAAACTTGCACTGACAATATTTGTGCACACACACCAACTATTCTGTGATTTTTCGTGGACTGAAGATAGAATACGCACTGAACTAATATTAAGTCTGGTACAGAAATTCTCTATTCATGAACTGACAATATTTCTTCTATGTGGAATACACAAGATCTCCTCAATGGGCCATGATGTAGGGATCGCCGCAGGTAATACTTGGCACACCGGAGAACCTGTACTGTTGGATTTGTCGAGAGAGGACTGAGGGAACACGCCGGCGTTGGGGTGGCGGATGCAAGTATTGGAGTTCAGCCAAAAATCACAAGAGAATGGATCAAAATGAATTCAGATTGACTTCTAATCATTTATCAAGCTATAGAAGTTAGAACTGATGTTACACAAACCGACGCATTTTTTTATATGAACAGCTCAAGTAATATGTATGGTACCACTGTTTTTTATTCTCACAACAAATAAACATAGACAAATGAGAGAATGTATTACTAGACAGTAGGCATTTTCTTCTCAGGACCACTTTGATTTTCTTTTTATTTTTCTTCACTTTTGCTCTGCTTTCTTTTTTCTTTGCTTTATGAAGTGCCCCATCAGAATAGTTGAACTTTAGATTTTACCAATCTCCACATCTACAGAAGCTCCTTTTTGAAACTAATGGCGTCAGTCCTTATATAATTGAACAAAAACTGGTTAAGAACAAAAACTAAAGGAGTCGAAATTCAAGAAACTAACTAAAGTTCCTTATGTTCCTTATGTACTTGAACTATATAAAATTTGAAGATTTGAACTAATGTTCTACTTAAGTACCGACACTACAAAATACATAAAACCATTTTTAACACAAACAAATCTCTACAACTACCAACACTACAAAATGCATTGTGCAGGCAGAGAGTACAATATAAAACTCCCACTCTCATACTGTAATTTGCTGCGGATAGCGAAAATCATTTGTGATAAAGAACGAGAGGAGGTGAATTCGAGGGATCCTCTACATGAACTGAACAGAGATAAATGGACAAACTGAGCAAGCTCACACATGAACAGAGGAACTGGCCAAGCTCCACACGAACTGTTATCCATAGGCTTCTCCTTGTCCTTGCCTTCACAAAACGTAAGTCTGAACTTTGAACAGCTCTGGAACAAAATCTGCTATGGATCAGTTTTCTCATAGGAATAATATCAAACAACTTGAGGGTATTCACGACACAACAAGAACAAGAAACCAACTTTTCCAATGAATTTAAGAGAGGAGAAAGAGAGAGATCCACGTGGGGTTGTAGCAAACAGGGCAGCTCCCGCATCATTAGTTCGCCAGTGCAAGATGGGGAATAGCAGCAGGTCACAAAGAGGGCGGCTGTCTGCCTCGTCATCGTAGTACTGAGGGACGCACCCTTGTCGAACTGCTTGACGCAAAATTTGAACTGAAAAACAAGTAAAAGCTGAATTCTTATATCTTTCAAGGTCAAAAGAACCTCCACAACCAAATAACTGATTTCCTTTTTTTAACTTTAAAAGTTTTAATTTTTGAACCATCTCAATAGGTGTACATGAAATTTTCATGACACAATTTTTGTAGTCGATTTTTTGCTCAGAACATAAAATAAAAACACACCCCAATGCACTGTACACTCACCTAACACACAAAAATCAGTGCTCAAGCATTGATGCTTCAGGATCAAGAATTGGTGCAAAATTCAGAGACAAAAAATCATGTGATGAAACTTCAGGATCAACAATCGGTCACCTCCTACATAACAAAATTCGTGAGATAAAGAACAAATGTGCAAAATTAGATCAAAATGAACCAGAGAGCATTCTGGGGCAGTGACCACCATTGTAGTAGGATACCTTGTTGGCGACCACGCGAGAATGGGGGATGGGGCACGGCCTGCAGCAGCAGGAGGTGGCGACGTGCAAAAGGAAGAGGTTGCGATCTGACGGCAGGAGAGGATGTGACCTGACAGCGAAAGAGGCCGCAACCTGACAGCAGGGGTCAGGAGGCACGCATGATGGTCGCCTGGACGACGGAGTAGGCGCAACCGCTCATGGCACAGCTTGGGAGGCGGATGCACATGGAGGAGCTCGGGAGGAGGACCGCGCTTAACAGTAGTACAACACATTCACTTCATTTTAAAAAAAGAGAACACCTTAAGTTGTTGTAGGCATTTCAGTAAACACCACGAGGGCAACAAAATAACAACAATAGAAAACATGGCTCTTCTTTCCTTTGTGATTTGCGACTTCTCTGAAATCAAAATCTTATTTCACAACAAGTAGAGATGAAGTAGCATCAGTAGTTCATATAGGGGAGAAACAGTAAATAATGAGAATTGAGAGTTGAGAGGAGCAGTAGCATCATGCTCGTGAGAGAGAAAGCAGACTCATTTCAAAAAAGAAAGAGGAAGCAGACGAGAGCAGCAACCTGCGCATATTGGAGGAGGTAAACGAGTCCGGCCGTTCGAGGGAGGACGCGCGATAGTTCGAGGGAGTGCGTCAGGCCTTCCGAGGTCCCGCTGGAGGATTTGTCCGGTGCGAGGAGGCCGACGGGAACCAGCTGACCAGGAGGTAGCTCCACGAGTTGTGCACATCCATTGGAGGAAAATGCGCCACGCGTTCGGAGGGAAGCTGCCCCCCGTCGGCACGGGGAACGGAGGTGCCGGCGTGCTTTGGGAGGGACGCCGCCGGTGCTGGGAAGGGTGGCCGTTGGCATGCGATGGGAGGGAGGCCGCCGGCGCGGGGAAGGAAGGCTGTCGGCACGCGTTGGGAGGGAGGCCGCCGGTGCGGGGAAGGCAGGCTGCCGGCGTGCATTGGCGAAGGCGACGCCGGCACAGTGAAGAGGGAGGTGCCCAGTTCGTGGCCCGGCGGTAAAAGTGCGCGAGTTTCGGAGATGTGGACGCGGTGGCGCCTTCAGATGGGGGTGGCAGCGCGGTGGCGCGCTAGGGTGGGAGGGGTGGTGCAGCGGCGTGTTGGGGTTGGAGGATGGCGCCGCGGCGTGCGGGAGGCAGGGGCGACGCGTGGGAGGGACGGGTGGTGGTGGTGAGTGGTGACGCGCTAGTTCCACGGTTGGGCCTTGAGTAAGACGCATCGCGCCCTATATAGGGCTGGGGTAACAGAATAATATTCTGTTACCGGTAATAGAATAGTCCAGCCCTATATATATATATATATTTGTTTGGTTTTTTTTTGTTTGGCATTTCTTTTTTTTTATTTGAGGACAATGCTCTAATAATGATGATCATCACACTTCTATTTATTTACAACTCATGAATTACAACTAGCGGTGTGACCCGCACATTTGCACGGCTAGATTTGTATGTTGTTATTTATGTTTTCGTAATTATTAGATTTTTAATATCTTTGGCAAACATTTACAATGTGAGAGAAAAATGGTTTTTACCCTTGGAAACTTGCACCATACAAATTATAGTAAGTTCTGAATTGTGCTACATTAGCATTGATTATCGCCCAATATATTAGAATGATTGAGAAAGCATGTATATGTTGTGAAAAGTTGCAAGAATGCCATGGAAGCCAAATTCCAAGAAATCATGCTAGGAATGAACCTTGCTCTTAAATGGCCAATTGTTTCGATTCTGGTGCTATCTGATTCAATGGTAGCATTGTGTTCTATATTAGACGTCACGCTTTTCAAGTCAGAGTTTGGTAATTTAGTCAAGGAGATTAAGAATTTTATAGCGGTTAGGGAGATTAAGCCTCTTAAGATTTTAAGAGATCAAAATCAGGTGCTTAAAAAATATGAAAATAGGGTCCACGCACTGTCTGGCCAATTATGCTCGCATGGGCCGTAGCATGGCTTACTGGATGCAGTGTCGACCAGGTTATATCTCTGAGCTTATATTGACTGAGTGTAATGCTGGTAACATTCAATAGAACACCTGATTACCCACAAACAAAGAGAAAGCATGTATATGTTGTAAAAAATGGTCTAACTTTAGTAAAATCCTTTCATTAGCTGTATTAGTTTGTTTGTAAGGATCATGAGATACTAATATAAAGGACGGTAATGTGGTTAGTAACTTCCTCGTTGTATGGGTACTCTTGAAGTGTCTCCCTAGCCGATCATTTTTATGTCCCTTCCAATGATTTTAATAATACATGTCTAGCAAAATTATATTTTGGTTTTGTACTTTCTAGATTTAATCATAGTATGAATTAACCAAACATGTATCTAGAATTTATAGATGAAATACCCATAGTATAGAACACTGCAATATTTGGTTAGGATACATATGTTCTTCCATATTAATTCAAGTGCATATGACGGGGTAAAATATATTTTCTTAGTGCAATAACTTTGTTTTTCTTTTCTCCGGTGACATTTCTAGAATACTATGAGCTATTGTGATGTTACATTTTTTCTCACGGGGTAGAAAGAGTTGCATTTTGTAGTCTTCTAGATTTAGTCAGCCCACATCGCTATATTACATAACCAAATAATCATCTATATCTTATAACTCAAATAGCGACGAAATTTGCGCTGATATATCCGTCTCATTATTCATTTGCTTTTAAAAGTAATACACGTGCACATAAAAACCATATACTTGCTGCACACCGGCTGATTCGTCACATGTATGCTTCCTCCCTGTAGTTTGATAAAAAGGTGTATTCTTTCTATTTGTTGTTACCATATAGTATTAGCAAGTTATATTAATGATGTGTTTTTAAGACAAAAGAAAAAGGCTTGCATTTATTAACTGAATTTGGTCCATATGTGTTAATTGATATGCAATAGAGTTTTCGCATGTGTGGTAGGTGATGCATATAACACTGGAGCTTTTTTCATTGTTCTCCTCAACTGAAAAGGCTAGACAGAAGAGCTGTTACCAAGAACATAAAACTCACCAAAGTGCATGTTTGAATTTAGTAGACCTTCCATAGTAACCATGAATTAATTAGAAAATGCATGCAGGGATTAAATATGCAAATTGTACATTGATGACCTATGGAAAATATCTGAACCCGAATGGTTGAACTGATGATTTAGAACAACTCTTACTAACCTTTCAAATTTCAGAATTTACGGGAATCACTTGTTGCATATGTCATCTTCTACAAAAATACTCTGTAGACAAAAAATAGCTACTGTTACTTTAGGACTACAAATAAATCTATTAGACTCATTTTGCAGCGATAAGAAATAGCATATAGCATGTTGTACAGGAAAAAAATTGTGCAATAGAATTGTAGTGTTGCCTTTCACTTATATTAGGCCCTAGGGCAGACCATCAGAAACCCTAAAACCTGGACTGCTCGAGAGGCATATGGCTTTGAGGTTTCGGTATAGCTGTCGGATGTGAATCAGAATTAGCTTCTAGAGCATAAATCTCTTTTGTATGCAACGTGTCAGGAATTGTTTTACCATATTGATGCCCATACGTGAACCTTTTTTTAAGTGGCATTGATGCCCGTACGTGAACCTTTTTTTGAAGTGGCCCATACATGAACCTAACTTTTCCTACCTTTTTTACGTGATGACGCTTGCCTAGTCTTTTTTTATGTGCTGACGCTTCCTTGCCTAGTCTAATTACATTGGATGGGCTGTATATGTGACAACATCATAGTCTGATATGTTGGTACGTACACATTAATATGTTACGTAAAAGCCTTTAAATCTCAGCCATTATTATTTTGATCGGATGGTGTAAATAATATTAACATATGTGGGCGAACCTAATGGCTTGTTTGCCTTTTGTGTTATGTATATAATAGATACTAGAACAAGATATGACTCTATATGAATGCCCCGGCGGTGTACCGGGATGGGCAATAAATCAAGAGTGACATGTATGAAATTATGCATGGTGGCTTTGCCACAAATACGATGTCAACTACATGATCATGCAAGGCAATATGACAACAATAATGTGTGTCATGATGATGAACGGAACGGTGGAAAGTTGCATGGCAATATATCTCGGAATGGCTATGGAAATGCCATAATAGGTAGGTATGGTGGCTGTTTTGAGGAAGATATAAGGAGGTTTATGTGTGATAGAGTGTACCGTATCACGTGGTTTGGATGCACCGACGAAGTTTGCACCAACTCTCAAGGTGAGAAAGGGCAATGCACGGTACCAAAGAGGCTACCAATGATGGAAGGGTGGGAGTGCGTATAATCCATGGACTCAACATTAGTCAGAAAGAACTCATATACTTATTGCAAAAATCTACAAGTCATCAAAAACCAAGCACTACGCGCATGCTCCTAGGGGGATAGATTGGTAGGAAAAGACCATCGCTCGTCCCCGACCGCCACTCATAAGGATGCACAATCTAAGAACACCTCATGTTTCAAATTTGTTACACAACTTTCACCATACGTGCATGCTACGAGACTTGCCAACTTCAAGACAAGCATTCTTTAAATTCATAATCACCCAAATAGCATGACTCTAATATCACCACCTCCATGTCTCAAAACAATTATCAAGTATCAAATTGATCATAGCATCCAATTCACTTCCTATGATAGTTTTTATTATACCCAACTTGGATGCCCATCATTTTAGGACCAATTTTATAACCATAGCAAATACCATGCTATTCTAAAAGACTCTCAAAATAATATATGTTAAGCATGAGAGATTAACATTTTCTACAAAATAAATCCACCGCCGTGCTCTAAAAGATATAAGTGAAGCACTAGAGCAAAAACTATCTAGCTCAAAAGATATAAGTGAAGCACATAGAGTATTCTAATAAATTCAAATCAAGTGGGGTTTCTCCCAAAAGGTGTGTACAACAAGGATGACTGTGGTAAACTAGAAAGCAAAGACTAATATCATACAAGATGCTCCAAGCAAAACACATATCATGTGGCGAATAAAAATATAGCTCCAAGTAAAGTTATCGATAGACGAAGACGAAAGAGGGGATGCCTTCCGGAGCATCCCCAAGCTTAGGCTTTTGGATATTCTTCAATATCTTGGGGTTCCTTTGGCATCCAAAATCTTAGGCTCTTGCCACTCCTTATTCCATGGTCCATCAAATATTTACCCAAAACTTGAAAACTTCACAACACAAAACTCAACAGGAAATCTCATAAGCACCGTTAGTGCAAGAAAGAAAAACCACCACATATGGTACTGTAATGAACTAATTCTTTATTTATATTGGTGTTAAACCTACTGTATTCCAACTTATCTATCGTTCATACCCCTACATACTAGCCATAGATGCATCAAAATAAGCAAACAACACACGAAAAAAGAATCTGTCAAAAACAGAACAGTCAGTAGCAATCTGTAACTCTCAAATACTTCTGGAACTCTAAAAATCCTAAAAAAACAGGATGTCCTAGGCAATTGGTTTATTGATCTATAGAAAAAAGAATCAACACAAAATCACGTTCCAGTGAATTACTAAAATTATTTTCGTGCGCGCAAAATTTTCTGTTTTTCAGCAGAATCAAATTAACTATCACCATAGGTTATCGTATAGGTTCTATTTGGCACAAACACTAATTAAAACATGAAAACACATCTAAATAGAAGCTAGATGAAACATGTATTACTAAACAGAAGCAAAAACCAGGAAACAAAAATAAAATTGGGTTGCCTCCCAACTAGCAATATTTTTTAACTCCCCTAGCTAGGCATAAAAGCGGGGATAGATCTAAGTAGTGCCATCTTTGGCACTCAATTCATAAGTAGCTCGCATGATAGATTCATAAGGTAATTTGACTTTCTTTCTTGGAAAGTGCTCCATGCCTTTCCTTAATGGAAATTGGAATCTAATATTCCCTTCCTTCATATCAATAATTGCACCAATCGTTCTAAGGAAAGGTCTACCAAAAATAATAGGACATGAAAGATTGTAATCTATATCAAGAACGATAAAATCTACGGGCACATAATTCCTATTTGCAACAATAAGAACATCATTGATCCTTCCCATAGGTTTCTTAATGGTAGAATCCGCAAGGTGCAAATTTAAAGAGCAATCATCAAGATCATGGAAACCTAGAATATCACATAAAGTTTTCGGAATCGTGGAAACACTAGCACCCAAATCACACAAGCATAGCACTCATGATCTTTATTTTTAATATTTATAGTAGGTTCCCACTCATCATAAAGTTTTCTAGGTATAGAAACTTCCAAATTAAGTTTTTCCTCATAAGATTGCATCAAGGCATCAACTATATGTTTGGTAAAAGCTTTATATTGACTATAAGCATGAAGAGAATTCAACACGGATTGGAACAAGGAAATACAATATATTAAAGAACAATTATCATAATTAAATTCCTTGAAATCCAAGATAGTGGGTTCAATGCTATTTAAAGTCTTGACCTCTCCAATCCCACTTTTACCAAATTTAGCATCAAGATCTAAAAACTTCGAATCATTGGGACGCCTTTTAACTAAAGTTGACTCATCTCCAGTCCCATAATTATTAAGATTCATATTGCAAAACAAAGATTTAATAGGGGACACATCAATAACTTTTAGATCTTCATCATTATTTTCATCTAACTTTTCTGGTTTGGTAGCCATCTTATTGACTAAGGTAGCTTGCTTATCAGAAATTTGGGCTATAGAATTTTCAAGACGAGTAATTTGAGAGTTCAAACCATAAAATTCTTTAGACATATCATCAAGCTATTTGTTCATATACCCCATAAAGCTTTTTTGTTATTTAAGTTCTTTTCTGAAGAAATTATTATGCTCAAATTGTAAAGTCATAAAACTTCTAATGTTTGATTCAATCTCTTCCAACCTTCTAAGATAAAGGTCGGTGTTCTTAGGCAAAGCCATAAGGGCAAACAGGCACACAAGAAGACAAGCAAAAAAGAGAGTAGATTGGGAAAGAGAGGGCGAATAAAACGGCAAGGGTGAAGTGGGGGAGAGGAAAATGAGAGGCAAATGGCAACTAATGTAATGCGAGGGAGATGAGTTTGTGATGGGTACTTGGTATGTCTTGACTTGAGCGAAGACCTCCCCGGCAACAACGCCATAAATCCTTCTTTCTACGTCTTGAGCTTGCGTTGGTTTTCTTTGAAGAGGAAAGGGTGATGCAGCAATATTAGCGTGAGTATTTCCCTCAGTTTTTGAGAACCAAGGTATCAATCCAGAA
Organism: Triticum aestivum; assembly: GCF_018294505.1. Taxonomy (NCBI): domain Eukaryota; kingdom Viridiplantae; phylum Streptophyta; class Magnoliopsida; order Poales; family Poaceae; genus Triticum; species Triticum aestivum. The sequence continues at coordinate 266,959,061 of NC_057813.1, forward strand.
GGAGGCTCCTCAAAAGTCCCACGCACCTACACAAACAAACAAGAACTCGCAACCAACACAATAAAGGGGTTGTCAATCCCCGCACGGCCACTTGCGAAGTGAGATCTGATAGAGATAATATGATAAGATAAATATTTTTGGTATTTTTATGATATAGATTGGAAAAGTAAAATATGCACATAAAAGTAGATTGAAATCTTATATGATAAGAGATAGACCCGGGGGCCATGGGTTTCACTAGTGGCTTCTCTCAAGATAGCATAAGTATTACGGTGGGTGAACAAATTACTGTCGAGCAATTGATAGAAAAGCGAATAATTATGAGATTATCTTGGCATGATCATGTACATAGGCATCACGTCCGTGACAAGTAGACCAAAACGATTCTGTATCTACTACTATTACTCCACACATCGACCGCTATCCAGCATGCATCTAGAGTATTAAGTTCATAAAGAACAGAGTAATGCATTAAGAAAGATGACATGATGTAGAGGGATAAACTCATGCAATATGATATAAACCCCATCTTTTTATCCTCGATGGCAACAATACAATAGGTGCTTTGCTACCCCTGCTGTCACTGGGAAAGGACACCACAAGATTGAACCCAAAGCTAAGCACTTCTCCCATTGCAAGAAAGATCAATCTAGTAGGCCAAACCAAACTGATAATTCGAAGAGACTTGCAAAGATAACTTAAACACACATAAAAGAATTCAGAGGAGATTCAAATATCTTTGATAGATAAACTTGACCATAAACCCACAATTCATCGGATCTCGACAAACACACCGCAAAAATAGTTACATCGAATAGATCTCCAAGAAGATCAAGGAGAACTTTGTATTGAGGTTCAAAGAGAGAGAAGAAGCCATCTAGCTAATAACTATGGACCCGAAGGTCTGTGATAAACTACTCACAACTCATCGGAAGGGCCTTGGAGATGATGTAGAGGCCCTCCATGATCGATTCCCCCTCCGGCGGAGCGCCGACGAAGGCTCCAAGATGGGATCTCGCGGATACAGAAGGTTACGGCGGTGGAAATAGTTTTTCGTGGTCGCTTCTGATGTTTTTGGATGGCTATATATAGGAGGAAGAAGTTGGTCAGTGGATGCTCAAGGGGCCCACGAGGGTGGGGGGCGCGACGGGCACCCTCGTGGCCGCCTCCCTTGTTTCTTGACTTCCACTCCAGGTCCTCTGGATCACGTTTGTTCCAAAAAGATCACTCCCGAAGGTTTCATTCCGTTTGGACTCCGTTTAATATTCCTTTTCTTCGAAACATTGAAATAGGAAAAAAACAGCAATTCAGGCTGGGCCTCCGGTTAGTTGGTTAGTCCCAAAAATGATATAAAAGTGCAAAGTAAAGCCCATAAACATTCAAAACGGGTAATATAATAGCATGCAACAATAAAAAATTATAGATACATTGGAGACGTATCAGTACGTACGTGACCGTATTTACTTTCTTGCACCCTGGCCATTGTACGTACGTGTACATGCTACGTGCACGGCTCTACTACTACACGTGCGCGTCTACATCGACCAGTATGTACGTACACATTCGCGACCAGAATGACAACGCTACGTATGCTTCGACCAGGTGGGTCCTGACTGTCAGGCACTTCCTTGCGTGTGAAGATGTAGCTAGTGGGTCCCAGCAGTCAGGGGGGGGGAATCGTTTTTTTTCGGACACACTTCCTTGTGTGCGAAGATGTAGTTGGTAGGTCCCAGCAGTCAGGGGGAAAAGGTTTTTTTCACAAACTACGGTGGCCCGTCCAGTGGGTCCCTACTTCAGGTGGAGGAATAATTATTTTACTCATAATAAGGAGGCACTTCCTTGCGGCCGTCGTGGACCCAGCTGTCAGCCTCTCCATGTATAGTACTCTTCCAATGGAAGTCGTTCCTTCACCACATTGACCACGCCGCGCCGAGAGCACCAGGGCGGTGGACGACGGCGAGGCCTGCTACGTCTTGAGCTTGCGTTGGTTTTCCTCAAAGAGGAGAGGCTGATGCAGAAAAGTGAAGCGTAAGTATTTCCCTCAGTTTTGAGAACCAAGGTATCGATCCAGTAGGAGGCTCCTCAAAAGTCCCACGCACCTACACAAACAAACGGAGAACTCGCAACCAACGCAATAAAGGGGTTGTCAATCCCTTCATGGCCACTTGCGAAAGTGAGATCTAATAAAGATAGTACGATAAGATAGATATATTTTTGGTATTTTATAAGATAGATGCAAAAAGTAAAGATGCAAATAAAGATAGATTGAAAGCAAATATGATAGGAGATAGACCCCGGGGGCCATAGGTTTCACTAGTGGCTTCTCTCAAGATAGCATAAGTATTACGGTAGGTGAACAAATTACTGTCGAGCAATTGATAGAAAAGCGCATAGTTATGAGATTATCTAGGCATGATCATGTATATAGGCATCACGTCCATAACAAGTAGACCGACTCCTGCCTACATCTACTACTATTACTCCACACATCGACCGACTCCTGCCTGCATCTAGAGTATTAAGTTCATAAGAATAGAGTAATGCATTAAGCAAGATGACATGATGTGGAGGGATAAACACATGCAATATGATATAAACCCCATCTTGTTATCCTCGATGGCAACAATACAATACGTGTCTGGCAACCCTTTCTATCACTGCGTAAGAACACCGCAAGATTGAACCCAAAGCTAAGCACTTCTCCCATGGCAAGAAAGATCAATCTAGTAGGCCAAACCAAACTGATAATTCAAAGAGACTTGCAAAGATAACTCAATCATACATAAAAGAATTCAGAGAAGATTCAAATATTATTCATAGATAAACTTGATCATAAACTCACAATTCATCGGATCTCGACAAACACACCGCAAAAAGAGTTTACATCGAATAGATCTCCACAAGAGAGGGGGAGAACATTGTATTGAGATCCAAAAAGAGAGAAGAAGCCATCTTAGCTAATAACTATGGACCCGTAGGTCTGTGGTAAACTACTCACAACTCATCGGAGGGGCAAGGATGTTGATGTAGAAGCCCCCCGTGGTTGATTCCCCCTCCGGCAGAGTGCCGGCGAAGGCTCCAAGATGAGATCTCGCAAATACAGAAGGTTACGGCGGTGGAAATTGTGTTTCGTGGTGCTCGTGGATGTTTTCGGGGTACATTAGTATATATAGGAAGAAGAAGTATGTCGGTGGCCGCCCGAGGGGCCCACGAGACAGGGGGCCGCGCCTTACATGGGGGGCACGGGCCCCTATCTCGTGGGGCCCTCAGGAGCTTCTGGACTTGCACTCCAAGCTCTCCGGATCAGATTTGTTCTAAAAATCACGCTCCCGAAGGTTTCATTCCATTTGGACTCCGTTTGATATTCCTTTTCTTCGAAATACTGAAATAGGCAAAAAACAGCAATATGGGCTGGGCCTCCGGTTAGTAGGTTAGTCCCAAAAATGATATAAATGTGTAAAATAAAGCCCATAAACATCTAAAAGGGGTAATATAATAGCATGGAACAATAAAAAATTATAGATACGTTGGAGACGTATCAAGCATCCCCAAGCTTAATTCCTGCTCGTCGTCGAGTAGGTAAATGATAAAAAGAGAATTTTTGATGTGGAATGCTACCTAGCATAATTCATAATGTAATTTTCTTTATTGTGGCATGAATGTTCAGATCCAAATGAATACAAAATAAAAGTTCATATTGACATAAGAAATAGTAACACTTCAAGCATACTAATCAAAGTAATCATGTCTTCTCAGAATAACATGGCAAAAGAAAGTTCATCCCTACAAAATCATATAGTTAGGCTATGCTTCATTTTAGTCACACAAAGATGTTCCTAACTTCTATACCCCCGATGACAAGCCAAGCAATTGTTTCATACTTAAATAATCTCAAACTTTTTCAACCTTCATGCAATACATGAGCGTGAGCCATGGATATAGCACTATGGGTGGAATAGAATATGATGATGGGGATTGTGTGGAGAAGACAAAAAAGGAGAAAGTCTCACATTGACGAGGATAATCAACGGGCTATGGAGATGCCCATCAATTGATGTCAACATGAGGAGTAGGGATTGCCATGCAACGGATGCACTAGAGGTATAAATGAATGCTCAATAAAAGAAAACTAGTGGGTGTGCATCCAACTTGCTTGCTCACGAAGACCTAGGGCATTTGAGGAAGCCCATCATAGGAATATACAAGCCAAGTTATATAATTAAAAATTTCCACTAGTATGAAAAAGACAACTTATGAGACTCACTATTAAAAAACATGGTGCTACTTTGAAGCACAAAATATGAGACTCACTACATGAAGAACAAGGTACTACTTTGAAGCACAAGTGTGGAAAAAGAGATAGTAACATTGCCCTTTTTATTTATTTTCTTTATTTTCTTTTTCTTTTTTTTGGGCCTTTCTTCTTTTTTCTTTGGGCAATGCTCTAATAATGATGATCATCACACTTCTATTGATTACAACATAAGAATTACAACTCGAAACTAGAACAAGATATGACTCTATATGAATGCCTCCGGCGGTGTACCGGGATGGTGCAATGAATCAAGAGTGACATGTATGAAAAATAATGCATGGTGGCTTTGCCACAAATATGATGTCAACTACATGATCATGCAATGGCAATATGACAAAAGTACAGCATGTCATGAAAATGATGAACGGAACGGTGGAAAGTTGCATGGCCATATATCTCGGAATGGCTATGGAAATGCCATAATGGGTAGGTATGGTGGCTGTTTTGAGGAAGATATAAGGAGGTTTATGTGTGATAGAGCATATCGTATCACGGGGTTTGGATGCACCGGCGAAGTTTGCACCAACTCTCAACGTGAGAAAGGGCAATGCACGGTACCGAAGAGGCTAGCAAAGGTGGAAAGGTAAAAATGTGCGTATAATCCATGGACTCAACATTAGTCAAAAGAACTCATATACTTATTGCAAAAATTTAGAAGTCATCAAAAACTCAATTACTATGTGCATGCTCCTAGGGGGATAGATTTGTAGGAAAAGACCATCGCTCGTCCCCGACCGCCACTCATAAGGATGCACAAGCCAAGTACACTTCATGCTTCAAATTTGTTACATAACTTTAATCATACGTGCATGCTATGGGACTTGCTAACTTCAACACAAGCATTATTTGAATTCATAATCACCCAACTAGCATGACTTTAATATCACTACCTCCATATCTCAAAACAATTATCAAGTATCAAGTTGGTCATAGCATCCAATTCACTTCCTATGATAGTTTTTATTATACCCAACTTGGATGCTCATCATTCTAGGACCAATTTTATAACCATAGCAAATACCATGCTGTTCTAAAAGAATCTCAAAATAATATAAGTGAAGCATGAGAGACTAGCAATTTCTTCAAAATCAAGACACCACCATGCTCTAAAACATATAAGTGAAGCACTAGAGCAAAAACTATCAAGCTCAAAAGATATAAGTGAAGCACATAGAGTATTCTAGCAAATTCTAATCAAATAGGCTTCTCCCAAAAGGTTTTACAGCAAGGATGATTGTGGTAAACTAAAAAGCAAACACTAATATAATACACGACACTCCAAGCAAAACACATATCATGTGGCGAATAAAAATATAGCTCCAAGTAAAGTTACCAATGAACGAAGACGAAAGAGGGGATGCCTTCCCGGGGCATCCCCAAGCTTAGGCTTTTGGCTATTCTTGAATATCTTGGGGTGCCATAAGCATCCCCAAGCTTAGGCTCTTTCCACCCTTTATTCCATAGTGCATAAAAGCTTTACCCAAAACTTGAAAACTTCACAACACAAAACTCAACAGGAAATCTTATAAGCTCCGTTAGTGAAAGAAAACAAAACCATCACATAAGGTACTGGAATGAACTCATTCTTTATTTAATTTGGTGTTAAACCTACTGTATTCCAACTTCTTTATGGTTCATATACTGAATTACTAGCCATAGATGCATTGAAATAAGCAAACAACACACGAAAAACAGAATCTGTCAAAAACAGAACAGTCTGTAGCAATCTGTAACTAACGCAAACTTCTGGAACTCTAAAAATCCTACCAAAATAGGAAGTCCTGGACAATTTGTCTATTGAACAGAGCAAAAATAATCAACGCAAAAGCACGTTCCTGTGATTTAACAAAATTATATTCGTGCGCGCAAAGTTTCTGTTTTTCAGCAGAATCAAATCAACTATCATCGTAGGTTATCCTATAGGTTCTACTTGGCACAAACACTAATTAAAAGATAAAAACACATCTAAACAGAAGGTAGATGCAAGATTTATTGAATAACAGCAAGTAAAAATATTGGGTTGTCTCCCAACAAGCGCTTTTCTTTAAAGCCTTTTAGCTAGGCATTGATAATTTTAATGATGCTCACATGAAAGACAAGAATTGAAGCGCAAACAGAGCATCATGAAACATGTGACAAACACATATAAGTCTAACATACTTCCTATGCATAGGCATATTATAAGCAAAAAAATTTGCAAGGCAAGCAAAAACTAGCATATGCAAGGAAGAAGAAAGAGACGATAGCAATCTCAACATGATGAGAGGTAATTTAGTAAGATAAAAATTTCTACAACCATATTTTCCTCTCTCATAATAATTACATGTAGGATCATAGGAAAATTCAACAAAATAGCTAACACAAAACATATTCTCAACATGATCCACATGCATGCAAAGTTGACACTCTTCCAAGATAGTGGGATTAACATTAACTAAAGTATTGAACTCTCCAAACCCACTTTTATCTAAAATTTCATAAGATTTATCAAAATCCAAATATGTGGGATCTAAAGTTGACACTCTTCCAAACCCACTTTCAATAATATTGCAAACACTATTATCAATCTCATATTCATCATGGGGGTTAAATAAATTTTCAAGGTTATAAGAAGAATCACCCCAATCATGATCATTGAAACAAGTAGTAGACATAGCAAAACTAGCATCCCCAAGCTTAGGGATTTGCATATTATTAGCACAATTGACTTCAAGAGAATTTATAGGAAAATCATTGAAATCATGCCTTTTATTCAAGGAGCTATCGTGAATCTCTTCATCAATTTTTTCATCATAATTTTCAGATTCACAAATTTCAAGCAAAGCTTTATAAAGATAATATAGTGCACAAAACTCACTAGCAATTGGTTCATCATAATTGGATCTCTTAAAAAGACTAGCAAGCGGACGAGGATCCATAGATCATAGGTTCTCTATTTAGCAATAAATAAGAATCTAATCCGACCAAACGAGCAAACGAAAGGGCAAGCAAAAAATAGAAGAGAAGATTGGGAAAGAGAGGGCGAATAAAACAGCAAGGGTGAAGTGGGGGAGAGGAAAACGAGAGGCAAATGGAAAATAATGTAAATGCGAGGGAGATGGGTTTGTGATGGGTACTTGGTATGCCTTGACTTGAGCGAAGACCTCCCCGGCAACGACGCCAGAAATTCTTCTTGCTACGTCTTGAGCTTGCGTTGGTTTTCCTCAAAGAGGAGATGGTGATGCAGCAAAGTGTAGCGTAAGTATTTCCCTCAGTTTTGAGAACCAAGGTATCAATCCAGTAGGAGGCTCCTCAAAAGTCCCACGCACCTACACAAACAAACTGAGAACTCGCAACCAACACAATAAAGTGGTTGTCAATCCCTTCATGGCCACTTGCAAAAGTGAGATCTAATAAAGATAGTATGATAAGATAGATATATTTTTGGTATTTTATAAGATAGATGCAAAAAGTAAAGATGCAAATAAAGATAGATTGAAAGCAAATATGATAGGAGATAGACCCGGGGGCCATAGGTTTCACTAGTGGCTTCTCTCAAGATAGCATAAGTATTACGGTGGGTGAACAAATTACTGTCGAGCAATTAATAGAAAAGCGCATAGTTATGAGATTATCTAGACATGATCATGTATATAGGCATCACGTCCATAGCAAGTAGACCAACTCCTGCATGCATCTACTACTATTACTCCACACATCGACCGACTCCTGCCTGCATCTAGAGTATTAAGTTCATAAGAACAAAGTAACACATTAAACAAGATGACATGATGTAGAGGGATAAACACATGCAATATGATATAAACCCCATCTTTTTATCCTCGATGGCAACAATACAATACGTGTCTTGCAACCCTTTCTGTCACTGGGTCAGAACACCGCAAGATTGAACCCAAAGCTAAGCACTTCTCCCATGGAAAGAAAGATCAATCTAGTAGGCCAAACCAAACTGATAATTAGAAGAGACTTGCAAAGATAACTCAATCATACATAAAAGAATTCAGAGAAGATTCAAATATTATTCATAGATAAACTTGATCATAAACCCACAATTCATCGGATCTCGACAAACACACCGCAAAAAGAGTTTAAATCGAATAGATCTCCACAAGAGAGGGGGAGAACATTGTATTGAGATCCAAAAAGAGAGAAGAAGCCATCTTAGCTAATAACTATGGACCCGTAGGTCTGTGGTAAACTACTCACAACTCATCGGAGGGGCAAGGATGTTGATGTAGAATTCCTCCGTGGTTGATTCCCCCTCCGGCAGAGTGCCGGCGAAGGCTCCAAGATGAGATCTCGCGGATACAGAAGGTTACGGTGGTGGAAATTGTGTTTCGTGGTGCTCCTTGATGTTTTCAGGGTACATAGGTATATATAGGAAGAAGAAGTACATTGGTGGCCGCCCGAGGGGCCCACGTGACTGGGGGCGCGCCCTACAGGGGGGGCCCTATCTCTTGGGGCCCTCGGGAGCTTCTTGACTTGCACTCCAAGATCTCCGGATCAGATTTGTTCCAAAAATCATGCTCCCGAAGGTTTCATTTCGTTTGGACTCTGTTTGATATTCCTTTTCTTCGAAATACTGAAATAGGCAAAAAAACTACAATATGGGTTGGGCCTCCGGTTAGTAGGTTAGTCCCAAAAATGATATAAATGTGTAAAATAAAGCCCATAAACATCTAAAAGGGGTAATATAATAGGATGGAACAATCAAAAATTATAGATACGTTGGATACGTATCAAGGCCTAGGAAGGGGATGGCACGGAGCCAGGGAAGACGCGAAAGTGGAAGCCCACGCGGAGAGGAGTATGAGGGTTCACTGGTTCGACTGTGGTGTGAGGCTGCCATCGCCGCAGGGCCTGGCCAGCGGTGGGAATAGTAGGGGGCGGTGAGGCTTCTGCGACAGCACAGGCGACCATGGGAGGCAGGAGCATGCGGCACGACCGGCGCTGCTTTGGGCGGATGGAGCAAGAAGACCTAAGGTTGAAGAAGCACTACAGTCGTTGGATGGACATCGTACGGTCACTAGAGCTAGAATCGTTCATATTGACTAAGTTGACAAAGCCCTCCGTCCCCGTCAACTTAGTAGGCCCACAAGTCAGGCTCCCGCTAAGGAGGGTCCCAGCTAGCAGGGGGAGTATTCATTTTTTGTGCATAATAAGGAGGCACTTCCGGTGGGTCCGAGCTAACAACCGGGGGAACATTTTTTTTCCCGAAATACAGTGGCCCGTCCGGTGGGTCCAAGCAGTCAGGGGGGAAACATAGTATTTGTGAAATACGGTGGCCCGTCCGGTGGGTGCCTACTATCAGGTGGATGAATAATTATTTTGCGCGTAATAAGGAGGCACTTCCTTGCGGCTGCCGTGGACCCAGCTGTTACCCTCTCCACGTACAGTACTCTTCCGATGGAAGTCGGTTGTTGACCACATTAACCAAGCTGCACCGAGAGCACCACGGCGGTGGACGACAGTGAGGCCTAGTAAGGGGACGACGCGGAGCCGGGGAAGACGCGGCAGTGGATGCCCACGCGGAGAGGAGTACGAGGGTTCACTGGTTCGGCTGCGGTGTGAGGTTGCCGCCGCCGCAGAATAACAGGGGGTGTGAGTGAGTGGTGGGATGGCCTGGCTAGTGGTGGGAGTAGTAGGGGCGGTGAAGCCTCCGCGGCAGCACAGCCGGCCACAGGAGGCAGGAGCAGGCGGCACGACCGGCGCTGCTTTGGGCGGCTGGAGCAAGAAAACCAGAGGTTGAAGAAGCACTACGGCCGTTGGATGGACATCGTACGGTCACTACATCTAGAATCGTTTATAATGACTAAGTTGACAAAGCCCTTGGTACACGTCAACTTAGTAGGCCCACATGTCAGCCTTTAAAACGGTGCACCCCAGATGTTAGGGGGAGGAATCCTTTTTTGGCGGCCGAAGCTAGAATATCCGAGCTTGAAGAAGAAGCACGACATCCGTTGGATAGACATCCAACGGTCACTGCCGCTAAAATCGTGTGTTGACTATAATAAGTTGACAGAGCCTTGCATACGCGTCAACTTCTTTTTTTAGGGGACGCGTCAACTTAGTAGGCCCACAAGCGTGTGGCAGATAACTTATAGCCCATTTGCGATTTGTAAGAATGTACATCCCATTTTTGAATTCTATGGAATTTACTACAACCCATTTACAGTTTGTTAAAGTACATCCCATTTTCTAGCTAGGACAACGATTAACAATTTCAACCAACCATTCAAGACAGAATTCAATAAACTTTTCCACATTTTGATGGGATCCAAAATATTTTTATCCTGAAATTTCTAGTCAGACTAAATATAAATTTGTATTATGTAAAAATCCAACGAAACATTGCGCATGCAACAATTAAATATTAAGATTTCCAAAATCCATAAATAATATTTTATAAACTAATTTCATGTTTGGTGCATTTTTTATAGTTACTGCCCAGTTTTTATAATTACATCCCATTTATTATTTTTTAAAGCCCATATTCCTGTTAAGCCTAATGCATCCCTCCTAGGAAAGTTTTGTAGCCTAGCGGGGCGGAGAATAACAAGTTGACCTTGCCTGGGTATACCTCAAAAAAACGTATAGCTGGGCTAGCCATTTTCATCTTAAAAGAATTAATATCTGGGCTGGATATCTGGCCTGGGCTAGACGGGCCACAACCCGCCCAGTTAATACCTTGCTCTCCTCTAACCAACAACGAAAACATCGCCAAGAAAAACTCTGCAGTGCTCACGTCTCAAAAACACAAATACTACTCGAGCTGCTTGGTCCCAACTGTCGGCCACACCTTGTGCAATTCTCTCGTTTATATTGACTACATAGGTTGATAATGGTGTGGGACCGTGATGTCAGGAAACGAGGAGGAAGCAAAAAATATATAGTTGTACATAATAAGGAGGCACTTCCGTATGTACAGCTATGGCCGTAGTGGGTCCCTACTGTCATCCAGTCAAAATAAAGTCATCTCCTGAATCCTCATGTTCGTTGACCATGTTAACTATGCTCGGCGCCGCGGCGAGCGCAACAACTCGAAGGACGACGGAGAGGGCCTCGCGGGCCCTACGGATGGTCTGATACAACGCCCGCTGCTCATTCAGGAAGCCAGGATCATCGGACACCTATGAGCACCTTCGAAAGACTGAGACGGCATGAAATGGTAAGGCCGCGCTTGGGAGCTCTGGTTTATTTCACACCTGTATTAAGATACAAGTGTAATTTACTCATCATTGGAAACAACCCGCAAAATACAGGCATAATGAAACCGAGGGCCCGAGGTCTGTAAGTAAAACCGGCGGCTTACGCGTGTAATTTGAGAGAGCAGTGTATATTTTACTAGTCGAAGTCGACCAACCAAGCGCTTCACCCAAGACCATCTGCTTTTATTTACAAGCGTCAGTTTTACAAGTGGTTTTGGTTGGAAAACGACAATCCAATCATGGCCTAAGATGATGAGTTGGTCGGAAGATCATATGGTTTCACGTCTAACCTACCCGACTTGTCGTATAGGCTATGAATGAAACATAAGACGATGAAATTCTTAAGAACGGAAACAACAGAAGAGGATGATCTTCTTAACAAGCAAATCACTCGCATTAGATCGACATGCAAAACAATACGAAGCATTATTGTCAGGAGGCATGGTGAACAGCTCCTGATGCCGCATGCGACAACATTCTAAGCTCAACTTTGCAACCAAACACAAGGCCTTCCATTACATAGACAATATTCAGAACAAACTCTTAACATAGGAATATCTCAGCAGAGTAACTACTTACTTCTAAACTAAACACAAGAATAGGAAAACATGATTGACGCTGCTCACAGCAAAGTGTGTCCCACTCAAAAATATGAAATGCATGTCTTCTGGCTAACATCAATGAGAAAATTTTGACAAGGTTTTCCAATTCCAATATATTAAACTAATGTCTTCTTGCTAACATCAATGATTAAACTTTTACAAGCTTTTCCCATTCGAAATATGTAATGCCTATGACCGTGGAGTCCTGTCATGGCTTCTTGTACTTGTTTGGGCACTTTTTGCCCAATGCACTCCACGTGTTGTAGAGTTTCCTATGCTCTCTGCAGACTAGTCATGTCACCAGCGTCTACTAAAACTCTGTAAAGCTTCTCGGTCATTCCTTCTGTAATGTAGTGCAAACAGTGACTGATTCTTTCTGCAAAGTGGAATGACCAACTAGACCTAGTAATGTAGCACTTTGCCTTGGACACATTGGCTCCTTTTGTGAAGTTCAACTAAAATCAAAGTCGGAATAAAGCCGAGCTTTAATTTTGATATCCCTGTAAGAAACAATAGGTATAAGGGAAACAATTACTGAGAAATAACGGTTGATGACTTGTACTCCCAAAAGAAAAGCATCTACTGATCTACCTTATCTTAATAAGAAACAAAGCAGGAGAGTAGCAATTCTCCATCAGTGTGATTCATTCATATTGACTGAGACATTATCTTAACAATGCCTTGTTTCAACATGTATAAAGAATGACAAAGCAGAAAAGTACCATTCCTAAAACAATGCGACTGATTCATTTTAACAGAGACATTATCTTAACAATACCTTGGTTAAACATGTAGAAAGAACTACAAAGCAGGATAGAACCATTCCTAAAACAATGTGACTGATTCGTTTTAACAGAGGCAAAAAACGAATCAATTACTGGCCAATAAAGGAGGATGAAACATGCGGCAACAAAATGGTAATCCTGCCAATCCCTAACAAGTGTTACAGTTTTGAACTAAGATTCAGTATTTAATTAATTCTGAGAGTGGCATTGCTTAATTTTACCAGCGGCATTAGATTAACAAAAGGCATAAACAAATCTAGGGGAGAGTGGGCGCAACAATAGCATGTGCTTCCATCTACTTATGAAGGGCGTGATGCAGAGTTTTGTTGTAACAAAGAAACAAGCATCATGGCCGGGTTGGAACAATTTTTGCTCACTTAATGGTAAAAGACAACAGTTCAATAGCTTCAATTCAACATTTATCCAAAACAGTACCATTACAAGTAGCACAACATCTCAAAGCACACTGCAGCATCATGTGGATGAAAGTCAGTACTGACCTTTCTTGACCAAGATTTGAAACAGCTTGCGAGGAAGACTGGAAACATATCACAACACATATGAAATCTCGATCTCCTTTTGTGCAGTTCCACCAAAATTAAGCAAAGTCGCCGGTGTGACATTCAAGTTGAACTGCACAAAACACTCCTAAAACAGAAATGTTTCGCATAGCGAAGCAAAATGTCACAATAGCAACAAGTTGAATAGATATCCCTGTTTAAACAGAGGCAAAAAAGGAATCAATTACTGGCTAATAAAGGAGGATGAAACATGCGGCCACAAAAATGGTAATCCTGCCAATCCCTAACAAGTGTTGCAGTTTTGAAATAAGATTCAGTAGTTAATTCTGAGAGTGGCATTGCTTAATTTTACCAGCGGCATTAGCTTAACGAAAAGCATAAACAGTTCCAGGGGAGAGTGGGCGCAACAACAATATGTGCTTCCATCTACTTATAAACGGGGTGATGCAAAGTTTGTTGTAACAAAGCAACAAGCATCATGTCTGGGTTGGTCCCATTTTTGTTCACTACTTACTGGGAAAAGACAGCAATACAATAGCTTCAATTAAACATTTATTTAAAATAGTACCAATACAAGTAGCACAACATCTCAAAGCACACTGCACAATCATGTGGATGAAGGCCTGTACTGACCTTTCTTGAGACAACCAAGATAGAATATGAATCTACCAACACGAATAGGAAACCCAATCTTGTTTTGTGCAATTGCACTGAAATCAAGCAAAGTGTTTCGCGTAGCGAAGAAAAATGTCGCAATAGCAACAAGTTGAATAGATACCCCTGTTTTAACAGAGGCAAAAAAGGAAACAATTACTTGCCGATAAAGGAGGATGAAACAAACGATGACAGAAAGAAGCATCTAACTTATCTTGATGGAAAACAAAGTAGGATAGTAGCATTTCTGAAACGGTTGCATTGATTCATATTAACATAGACATTATCTTAAAACAACATTCATTAAAAAATGTAATTTACTTTTAACAGTGGCATTGCTTCAATTTTCCGGTGGCACTCTTAGATTAACAACAACAAAATAGTTGTATGGGGCATGCCAGCACCATGTGCGTCCACACGTATAAATGGGTGATGCAGAGTATGTAGCCAACAAGCATATCTGCGTTAGTCCCATATTTGTTCTCTTTGAACCTTTTTCCTATGTGAGGGCAGCAAATGTAGTCCTGCACAAACTACTCGACCCCCCAGTTTCTTTCCCTTTTCAACAAAGAGATCGGTTCCTTACAGATGTGTGTACTAGGTTACCCCCTTTTTCCCTTTTCGACCAACAAAGCGGCTGGATAGCCAGTCTATACTACTTTTCGTCCCTCCTTTCCTCATTGAACCACGTCCTAGATTCATGCTCCACCCCACCACACCCTTCTTTCCTGTTTGAACCAAGACCTAGATTCAACTACAGATCGAAAAAGATCCACATGCCGCTAGAGCAATGATGGTTTCAAAGAAACGTATACCTTAGGGTCGTCGGGATGTGGCAAGGCGTGCGGCAGGAGGCCGGATCTGCCCACACTACATACAACAGCGAGGAAGAAGGGGTCAGTGGCCCTCCCGCACAGGCGCTGGGTGAAAGAGAACAGCGTAACCGGCAGTGGATTGCCTCCCTCGCCAAAGGCGATAGAGTGAAGGCTGCACCTCCTCCCCTTCCCGTTGCGACGGGATTCAGACGCCTCCTTCACCAGCTGTGAGGGGGGAGAGAGAGACAAGAGGCCAACACGGTCTTGTTTAGATCTGGTGAAGAGAGGGCGAGAGACTATGAATGTAGCAAACCCTAGCAAAGGAACGCTGAGCCTCCAGCACGTATATATATGTAGTGTGGCGAGAGTGTGGAGAGTGCAAACCCTAGCAAACAAGCGTTGAGGCTCCAGCTTATATATATACTGTAGTATGGACTGAGCTCCGGTGCCTTAACTGCACCTGCTTTTTGCTGTATGATAGGTGGGCCATCCACATTTTGGGCGCACCGGTCATAAACCCAAAGGCAGGTGCACTAAAGGCAATGAAGCTGCGTCCATATAGTACTCGTGTCTACGACTAATATATAGTGGATTGGTTTTCTTATTCTCTTTATAAAAAATGTTTTAAATTGTGTAAGTATGAAACGAAACTCTTTATTTAACGTACTAGTGAAGAAAACTACTACTCCCTCCGTTCCTAAATATTTGTGTTTCTAGAGATTTCAACAAATGACTACCTACGGAGCAAAATGAGTGAATCTACACTGTAAAATATGTATATATACATCTGTATGTGGTACTCAATTTCAAACCTCATGAAAGACAAATATTTAGGAACGGAGGGAGTACTTCCGATGAACTAACGATCCACGCATCCTGGTCGCACTTCTTGTCCTTCACGTGCAGTACACTGCCCTCCCTTAAGTGAACAACCACACATGCGCCAAATTATCGGAAACGTGTGAGAGTGTGTACAAATAAAGAATTTTAATTTCGATTATCGAAAAGGTTTGAGAGTATGTACAATTTGCCCTCTCTAATAATTATGGTTTGTTGTGTTCGGCCTAAACTTGGTCAAACTTTACAAAGTTTGACTTCAGTCAAATCTAATATAATGAGTAAATAAAGATGGAGGGCTACTACGTCCATCCGGGTTTTTAGTCCACATCATTTTTTAATCAAAGTTAATAGTTGGACAAATAAAATTACAGAGAAGCTGGAGACAAAGTTGTGAGAAGGCTTAGAAATCAATACAAAACCTATGCTCTTAGTACCAACGTCGATCCTTCTTCGAGGAAACATTTGGTTCATAGCCAATTGTGTGATAAAATTGCACCAACGTGAAGACGACTGTGTCTCCAACGCAACCAAGGTGAACTAACGAAGGATATCATCTTTGTGGGTAACAAGCAAAGAGCATTGATGGAAGACAACTTATTTTTCATTGAAAATCGATCAGCTAGCCGATGCAACCATGAGGCGCAACCATGAGCATCGATAGGTCATCGTTGTGATGCATCATCCATTTGGCATCAAGTTTGGGTGAGGCACCTATGAAGTTTGACAAATCCTCACTGTGGTCTGTTTCTTCTCAGTAATCAAGCTCGAGGAAGGAAGAACCACGTGGCAGAGGACAGTGAGGCGGAACAACAATGGCCATCCAATTTTGTACAGTTCCACTAAAATTGAGGAAGACATGCCCGGGTATGGAGATACGCATCGTTGTTTCCAAAAATATAAAAAGGGATATAATGTTGTTACTTTGTTTTACAAGATTAACAACGACATCTCAATTGTCAATAAGAATTAATGAAAAGTACACCAACAAACAGAAGCATCATGATTATATTGATGGGAACTAAACCAGGATACCCGAGAAAAAATGCATTTCTTCATTTAACCAGTGATAGTATTAGATTAGCAGCAGCAATAGGAGCATATGGACAATGACTGCACAACCACCATGTACTTTTTGTCGAAACAACATGTATACCTCCACCGAGGCATAAATCAGGACAACTTTTCGAGTGGCATTCCTCTATAATAGTAGGTGATAATGGACCAACCAACGAACCCTAGCTACTATACATGGGGAGCTGGGGAGTAGTCGCATAGAAGAAAACCCGCATGCAGCAACCTGGGGAGCTGGACCAGTACAAGAAGTTTTACCTCATGTGGCCGAGAGGTCGCTTAGGTGGGCGGGCGGGATCTTCCCACACGACGGCAGCGAAGAAGGGCGCGGAGGATCTTCGTCCGCACCAGCGCCGGCTCCGAGAGGACGGTGCGCATCGGCTTCCTCCATCGCCGACAGCAACAACGTCAACGCTGCACCTCCTCACCTCCCGCAGCGGACGGGATTCGGCCGGATCTGTGACCACAGGTGAGGAGAGAGATAGAGTGGACACTATCATCTTGTTTTGATATGGAGAGGGTGAGAGAGCGAGACGCGAGAAAGTCTACAGACAAGAGGCTATAATGGAGTAAGAAAATCTCTCCATAACAGTTGTTTTAAGTAGAATACACGTGTTCCCGAAAAAAAGAAATGAAAATTGGCAGACAATTTTTTAACATACCAAGAAAGAAAACTCGATCAAAAACACGCCCCAGCTTCCAGGTCGCGAGACTCGTCGCGCACACACACATAGACATAGACGTGCATATCCGTGTTTATGTAAAATTCCATTTCCATCTCCATCTCCAATTATATTTGTCCAACTGGAACATTATTTACGTTGTTAATTATATACACAACAATATTAACGTACATCATCTCTTGTTTGCAGACGTCCGGACCACTGCCACGGCCGCTCCTGACCAACCCAAACCCTCTTCATCACCCGCGCGCGCTTCCTGCCCGAAACAGTCAGTGCCGCATTCATGCCCGGCTAGAGCGGACGCGACCTCTCACTGGCGTCGGCATTGAAGCGGCGCGCCGGCCAAGAGAGCGTCGCCCGCGCTGCTTCCTGGTGCACGCGACTGCTCCGCGTTCAAAGGTTGCAATAGCCAGCCACAACATGCATGTAGAAAGTTCTTGGGAGTCCGTGCTACAACTAGCTGTCCTCCCCCAACTCGTCAATCTCTTCTAGTAGTGCTAGTACTCCATGGCGTGATCCATCGACAAGCAGGCGGGGAAGTTATCGTATACTCGGTTTGCGGTGAGTGGCATGCCGAGCGACCGTGTGGGGTCGAGCCGTGGAGGAGGGTGACTCACAAATGCGACAGACGTGATTTAAACGTTGGTTTTGCTCGATGGCGCGATCCAACGAAACGAAACGTTGGTTTCTCTCTGTTTCCATTTTTTCTCCGGAAAAACAGAAACTTTGGAGTCCATTTTTATTCCTACTACATGGGTGCCCCATTAGAACATTCCATCAAATAGAAAGGAAAATTAACACGCATGCTGATGCATCTCAATGATTCACAGATCATAGCCAATATTTACTTCACAACTAAAGACAAAAGTTGTGAGAGCGTGTACGAAATAAAATCTACTGATGGGGTCACTACAACTTAAACCCTAAACCCTAAACATGATTTAATTTCCTGGCCATGTACAACCTGTCGAAGGAAAGACGGCTGGCACCCTCGGATCATACGATGCTTTTGTGCAATTCCACTAATATCGAGCTGAGCATCCCTGATGGCAAGGATATTGAAGTGTGAGTAGAATAATAGTACTGGCACTAGTTCATGAGACATAAACTCATCACAAGTAGAAGCCAATAGAAGTAGAGAAAGATTGACATGGAGATGGAGCTACGTGGGGAGTTGCGGCAGTGGAGCAAGCCGGCTCCAAAAGGAAAATGGACTACCTAGGACGTCGGGCTGTAGCTAGAAGGGCGGTTGGGACGTGGCATCGGCCCATACCACGGTGACCCCCGATTGGGACACACCGAATGTGGGTTTTCTCCCTCGCCGTTGTCGACCGCGTCTATGCAGAACATTGTTCCCTTCCCCCAGCTACGGGATCAAGCCAGATATGTGACCAGCGGTGTGGCCACCGTTGTTTTATGATTGTGAAGAGAGCAACCCAAGCAAGCAGGCTTGTAGCTTAGGCTCATGCTAGTGTATATATAGTGGTTTTCTTTTTCTCTCTGTATCAACCATTTTATATTAAGTACGTGTCATTGAAGAGTGAAATGATGGTTGCTTCTTCCGACTAACTTACTCTGTGATTTGACTGCTCCTTAGTGGCCCCTACACGTACTCCCCCTACGTGTATGCAACAGTCACATGTACACATGGCCGCAAAAATGCGCGCGGCACCCTAATGCATGCATGTCCGAGCACACGATGGAACACACACGGTCACGCTCAAGTGCTCAACCTACACATGCATGCACACACATACTCAGCCAGGGTGAGCTAGTGACCGTATAAACACCAGAAAATTTATATATTGAGTGCAATGAGCGTATTATTAAGTCCACTGACCGTATTTTTTACAAATATATAGTGACAGATAGTGTATTTATCTTGTTTGAAATTAAGCCATATAAACTGGAGAGGAGGCATATGGACTAGCATTACTTTGCTGTGTCTCGTCAACTTGCCGAACAAGGAGAAGCTTGCAGGACGGGAGAAGCTTGCGCGCGGTGGCTCGCAGGACAAGGAGAAACTTTTGACTAATGCAAGCTCTCCCTCGCTCAGGCGGCGGATGTGCAACAGTTAATTCGGTGTCAGATTGCCAGAAGCATACACTATACTAGTAATATTATTGTTGGACTTCCTGAAGAGGTGAACAGCCAAGCGCAAAGTATACAAGTACTAGTACTACTACTATAGTCTATGGAGGTATGTACTATACTACTACTAGGAACTGGATGGAGGAGCGTCTGCACTTTTATTATATTTTCAAAATGTGATAAAGCAATCTTCAACACATTTGGTTCTCTTCGAGGGTTCTCGCATGTGCTAATGGAAGTTCATTGCATGGAATACTCGCCACAATTCTCGCTTAATTCTGGCTCATATTCTGTTACAAATAGGAGCGCTCGGTAATATTTCCTCTTTTTTTGTTATGCAGCATGTAAATTGGTCAGCAAACCTTGCGGCGCATCTTTGTGCGAACCGTGCTTGCTGCACTTTGAATGTGGCTGAGAGCTGGCTTGATGAAACACCTTGCTTCCTACTTCTTTTTTTGCGGGGTACCTCGCTTCCTAGTGACCAGTGTCTTGGCTGATCGTCCTAAGAATGCTTATATATGAATAAAGCTCTCTCATTTACCTGCAAAAAAGATTAAGCCATATTAATCGGAAAGCAGGGAGTATGGACTAGCACAACTTTTTGGTGTGTCCCGTCAACTCGCAAAACAAGGAGAAGCTTGGAGGACAAGGTGAAGCTTGCTTACGCCTTTTGACTAATGGAACCTACCCTCGCCCAGGCGATGGACATGCATTAGTTCATTCGGTGTAAGATTGCCACAGGCATACACTGTAGTACCGAACATGCGGAGTACCATCATTGTTCGACTTCACGAAGAGGCGAAGAGCCAAGCACAAGGTTTAGTAGTACGAGTAGTACTACTACTAGAACCGCATGGTGGAGCGTCTGTACTCTTATTTTTTAATCTATGATAAAGTACACATGTATTCCGGAGGAGGGCAGAAAACGGCAGCCCAACATGTAATGATGATATTGATCAACCATGCTCGAATATATCTTGGCCTCCGTGTGAGCCTGTCTGTGTGTTCTCGCTCCTCGTCTCTCTCAAGGAACGGCGGGTTGGCCATTTTGCCATCAATTGAGATCGGTTTGCTCACACTCCGGTCCCACATGTCAGTGATATGCCAAGGGGAGGTGCGTTGACTGACTGGCCATACGCGTACTTGGTTTTGCACCTTCATACTACTCCTCCCTCCGTCACAGTTGACAGGGCGCTTCATTATGATGCATTTCTCTCAATGCATTTCCACCACCAGAGAGACTTTAGACGCATTTGGTTTAATGCTCAATTAATTAAGGCATGGTAACTGCAATCAAGTCCACAATTTTCTCTCGATGTACTACAGAGTGGAGTAAGTGCATGCATGTGTGTACCCGGGGTGGAAGCACTGCATGCATGTGTGTACGCGTTAGTTCTCTAGTAATAGACGCCGTGCTATATGTCGGATTTCGGGTTCCGGCAGACCCTCAAGGTTCGAACTCTGGGGTGCACGCGGAGATCACACCTCCTGCCTACCCACGTCTCGTCGCCTCGCAAGGATCTAAACTACACGAAGAACAACACAAGGGACACGAGATTTATACTAGTTCAGGCCACCATTGTGGTGTAATACCCTACTCCAGTTTGTGGTGTGGTGGATTGCCTCAGGGGGCCAATGATGAATAATACAAGGAAGAACAGCCTCGCGAGGAGCTGTTCTTGCTGGTGCGATGAACTGCTTGGGTGAGTTCAGTCGCCTCTCTCTCTCTCTCTAGTCTCCCCAAAATCTCCTTCCTTCTACTCTGCGGTGGCTAGCTTTATTTATAGAGGGAGGCCCTGGGCCTCTTCCCAAATATTGAGCGGGAAGGGCGCCAACAATTGGCCATTTTGAAGGGCAACATCTAGTACACTTATCCTGACTAAAGTCGGTCCTCGCCTGCCAAAGACCCTGACGGTGACGCTGGCTTGGGCTCCACGATGACCTCCATCCCGTCGTCCTGCTGGCTTGGTCTTGTTGCACCAAAATGGTTGCCTTTGATTGATACTCCCTCCTGCGCTTGCCCTCTTTGCACCAAAGAGGAAACAAGGACTCTACGCAGGCTGGCGCCCGCCTGGCGCCCGCCTGGCCTCGGTCGTCATGGCTTGCGTCATGGGCACCTTGTGAGATACCCCGCCTTGATCTCTCCGCCTCCTCGCGAGCCAGCTTGACGAGGTTGTGGCCGAGGAAGCCTCCTGTCGTCCGCCCCGCGAGGCTTGGCTCCTCGCGAGGGTCTTGAGCATGTGTTGATGAAGATGGGCCATACTGGGCCATTCTCTGAGCCACGCCGTAGGCCATAGGCAGGCAAGTCTGGGTACCCCCGTTCCCAGAACATCGACAGTAGCCCCCGGGCCCAAGGCGCGCCTGGACTTGGCTTAGCAGAGAAGCGAAGGGGCAAGTGCGAAGCGCCACGGGCCCCATCAGCCTGCGGCCTTGGGTGCCGCGTGGCGGTTGATTGGACGTGGGCGTCGCTGCTTCCCCACGACGCCTCGGCAACTGCACGAATTGACAAGAGAGTGGTGCCCGTCTAGGCTTACCTTCTTTGCCTTCTCCAGTCATTGCCCAGATCCCCTTTCTCACTCCTATCCTTCTTGCTTACGAAATCCCCAGAGCTACTCCAACCCTGCATCTTAGCAAGGCATGGCGCCTCGCCAGACCCCGGCTGGAGCATGGTACTCGCCCGCTCTGGATCCTCCGAATGTGTCGGAGAAGAACCTTACCCGGACGCGCCATATGATGGCAGCGCAAGGCAACGACGGGGAGGCCATGCTTAAGGTTGGTTCCGCCCTTCCCGAGGGCAAAGGAAGCACCTTCTACCCGCTTTTCGTGAGCGCCATCGCCGCCGGTCTGGTGCCTCCCTTTTCTGAGTTCTTCCTTTCTGTTCTCCACCATTACAAGCTGCATGCTCTGCACCTCCATCCCAACTCTGTTCTTCTCCTGGCGATTTTCGCCTACTACCGCGAAGCTCGTGTTGGGGTAAGGCCCACGGTGGCCTTGCTGCGCCATTACTTTTACCTTCGGGTTTCTCGCGGCCCCATCACCGCGTGCACGAGCTTTGTTGCGTACGCCAGCTCCAATGCTATCTCGAAGCCAGGGAAGAGGATTGAAGGCTTCAGGAGCAAGTGGGTCATGGTGGATGCTGGGCGCATCCATCCCCGGCTGATTCTGCCCACGAGGCAGCCCGAGTCTGTCGACGCTTGGTCCCGCGCGGAGCTCGTTGATCCCCACGCGAAGCCAATGCTGGAGAGGATGGACGCGGACCTGTGGCCGGGCAACATGGCGACGGCGAAACTGAACGGGGCGTCGCTCCTGAGGGAGTTCCTGGAGCACCGGGTGGCTCCGCTTCGGGAACACTCACTCTCGCTGTGGAGGCTCGGGGGGGCCGATGCCGCCCTTCGCCCGAGCCCCGCAGTCCTGGCCGACGAAGATCTGGCCGCGGTCCTCCAATCCTTGGTTGGGGGAGACGTGGCGAGATTGGAGGGTGCTCCCGTACCCCTGTTCCTTTGGGATGATTGGGAGCAGGTGGTGAACTCCATGCCTGCTTTCAACGGGAACGGGCCTATGCCCGCGGGGGTTCCTGAGGACCTGGCGGCCCGGGCGACAGTGAACGTATCCTCCGGCGACTCCGGCAGAGAGGAGGAAGAAGAGGAGTAGGAAGAGGAGCCCGATTCCGAGGTGACCAACGGGGAGTCGAGAGCGCCCCTCCCTCGGCGCAGGTCCCGTGCTCTTCGCCTCATGCCGGACAACGACGAGGATGGCGACGAGCGAGGCGGTGAGTGCTCGCCCCTTATCCCGAAGAAGGACAGGACGGGGCTGGTTCTCCGCGGGCCTGCTCCGGCTCCGGGGTGATCTTCAAACGTGCCTCCTGCTCCTGAGTCTCTTGAGGTTGATCCCAGCAGCCGGCTCTCGGGATTCAAGTTCGGCCGGAGGTTGCTTGAGCCCGCAAGCAATGACTAGTAAGTGCTTGATTCTCATTTTGCTTCTTGCTTTGTTGCTGAGGCTTGACGTCCATATTCCTTGGCTAGGCCGGTGCCTGCGGCGAAAAAGCTGAAGGGGGCCCCTGAGGCTTTGCCCGGGGCAGCACTTCCACCCGCGGGAGAAGGAGGCGACAAGGCCTGGGCCTCTCCTGCCCGGTCGTCCTCGCGAGGCCTGGCGGGGCGAGCTGGGGCGAGCTCAGCCCCCATGGCCCAAGCGACTCCCGAGGTGTCCCTGCCTGATGCCACTGCTGCAGTCATCGGGGCGCAGAAGGTTCCAACTGTTGGTGCTGTGATCACGCTACCGTCTTCTCCTCCTACTCCGCCAACTGCCATTTCTCCGATTCCTTCTACTGTCCTGGATCGTGCTGCTGCTGAGCTGGACCGGCTGTGAGAAGATCTTCAGGGCGCCGACCCTCGCTTGGTGGCCCGGCGCCTGGAGCTGGCCTCCGGCTGGGTCTGCTCTGATGCTTCAGTTCGAGCGGTGCTGGCTCAGGCCGCGACGGATTGCGACGAGGAGAAGCAGGCCATCCTTGGGGCCAAGGCCGCTCGCGACGCTGCCTTGGGTGAGGTTGCGGATGTCCGAGGTCGCTGCAAGGTGCTGGAGAGCGAGCTGCAAGGCCTGCGCGACCAGCTCGCCATGGAGGCCCGTGACCGCCAGGAGAAGGAGGAAGATATGAAGGCTCGTGAGGCTGCCGCCAAGGACCGGGATGCCAAACTTGATGAACGCCATGGCCGCTTTGGTGCGCTGGAGCAGGCGTTAGAGGCAAAGAGGATCGAGCTGGACGGCAAGGCGCGGGTCCTGGCCGAGGACCGCGTGGCCTTCGCGAAGCTGGAGGAGAAGGCTCGCACCTTGCTGAAGACGCTTTATGACACCGGCCTGGAGAGCCCGCTTGCCGGCGCCGAGGACGGCCCCGCCAAGATGCTTCCCTTCCTGCTCCGTGCCCTTGAAGATGTCGCCCTCGGCCTTGGCCCCACGGCTGAGGCTGAGGCGCGTGTCCTTTCTTCTGCAGCGCTGACGCGTCTTCACCCACGTCTACCTCCGCGACCCCGGCATTGGCCTTGACAGCCTGCTGGAGCCTGTGAGCGGCGAGCATGCCGCGGTCACTGCTGAGGCTGTGAAGGGTCGAGCGGAGGCTCTGCTGGCGAAGTTCCGTGCTTTCAGCACCAAGCCAAGGCGAGGCGCTGCCGATCGTGAGGCTCCACGAGGCGAAGTCGCCCAGCGCAGCTCCGTCACCAGCGATGGCACTGCCAAAAAGTGACCCCTTCACGGCTCCTGTCCTATTTTTAGCTCCTGCAACATGCATCATGCCTCATGGAGGCGTTTAAACTTGTGTTTGGCATTGTGAAAGAACTCTATGGACTGTAATATTTTCTTTTGAATTCCTTGAGATTTGCGCTTTTCCTTCCTACTTGCTTGTGTTCTACATCGGCATAGCCCGGCCCCGCGCATACCTCAGCCGCCGTTAGCCCCGACCGGAAACCAGGATGGGACCAAGGAGTGAGGGGCTACGTGACCAGTTAGGCTCCTGAGTCGCGATACTCAGGAGTGCCCCTTGATGCGCGAATAGCAAGTAGGGAGGGGAGATGTATGAGTAAATCTACCGTTCTACGTCGGCAGAGCCCGGCCCCGTGCATACCTCAACCGCCGTTAGACTTTCAGAACTAAGGGGTGAGGGGCTACGTGACCAGTTAGGCTCCTGAGTTGCGATGCTCAGGAGTCCCCCTTGACGTTCAAACAGCCTTCGTACCTTGGCTCCGCTCGGGAAGAGACGTGCGAAGAACCAGGCTCGAGGGGCCTGGCTGGGTGGCGTGCGCCTGGGAGTGACCCAGGCGTAGCCCCCGTGCCCAGCCCCCTCGTGCGACACTCCCGAGGGGAGGCGTTACGATGGGTCCGGACATTGAGCTCTGGGCTCCCTGAGGTTGATGCAGCCGGGGGCCACCCTCAGTTGTTTATCACCAGCGCGGAGCATAGGGCTTCCGTATATGTACGGGCATAGCCGCTCCTCGGAAGTGTCGTCAGCCAGCGCGGAGCATGGTGCTTCCACTGGTGCGTGGGAGGGAGCTCCCCTCCGGGAGGAGCCCCCGGGGCGTGTACAGCCCCGCCCTGACACGTGGCTGGCACGGTAGGGCCTGACGAGGTGTATCTGGGCACCTGTGAGCCAGCGCGGGACTCACGGGGCCCTACCTCAAGGAGGGTTGCGCCTAGCTCTGGGCCTTTACTTGTAATGTGTTCCTGCAAATTTGGTTAGATGCTGATGCTCTACGTCCTCAGGTCCCGGCCCTTGAGCAAGCTCAGTCGTCGCTGGTATGCCAAGTCGCGATGCCATGGACAAGGCCAGAGGGTGAGGGCTGGAGAGCCAGTAAGATCCCATGACTCGCGATGCTCAGGTACCCCCCCTTTAACGTGCAAGCGGCCGACATGAAGGAAGAAGGGTGCCATGGACAGGCATCAAGTAATGATCATGATGGGTCAAATGCACAACCCGAATAAACGCGAGAGGGATACATGCCACTGGGTTTGGCCCGAGTGGCTTGGGGATAATGCAGCCCGAGGGGCGCCCCTAATAAAGTACGCTAAAAACATGAACCAAAGGGATACATGCCGCAGGGATGGACCCACGCGGCCTGGGAATGATGCAGCCCTGGGGGGGACGCTCCTAGCTAAAAATGAAACTCGAAGGATGTCACTTGATGATGTTGAAGATGAAGGGATGCTGAAGTAGCGGACGGCATGCGCTGCGGAAGCCGATCTTCACGAGCCCCCAGGCCCGGGAGCCTCGGGAGGCTCCAGAGGCGCTAGCGGCTCCTCGCGGACCATCTCCATCTCCGCCAGGACTGTGGAATGCCTGGTCGCTTGGGCCTCCAGGATGCCCCTCATGAGGCGCTGACGCACAACAGCCGTGTTTGGCAGGCCGTAAGGGATGCGAACAAAGCTATGGGGTGGACCTTCGCAGCGTCCCACGCGTGAGGTCCAGAGGCGCTCCTGAGAGGCGGCTCGGTTGAGTCCTAGTATGTCGATGCAGACGCGCAGCCCACCATCCTTGCCTAGATGGGGAGCTACGGTGGGTGAGCGGCGGCTGCCACTCATGACTCTTGACTCCTGCAGCTCCTGAATGATCTCTCTGACGAACTCCTGAGGGTTTGGCCCTCATTGCCTTGCTCCTTCCTGAGGGAAACATTCTTTGAAACACGCCTCCAAGTGGTGCCCGAGCGCCTCCCTCGTGATCTTAGCAAAGTCGATGGCCCTCCAGGAGAGAGCCCCCAAGCCTTGCTCGAGGAGGGCACGGGGCGCGCCTTCTTATGCGACAGAAGGAGGCGCCCCCTGAACAGGCACAGACCCTGAGGGTCCTGCCTCCCGAGGGGTCGGACCAGGCGATGTCTTCTTCTTCTTAGGGGCAGCCTTGGGAAGACTTCCGCTCCTGTGATCTAGGTCTTCAATTGACGCGGCTTGAAAAGCACATTCCAGAACACACAGCGTCTCTCTCTTCACAAGGCACCGTGATGACTCCACCGCTTCCTGGCATCTTGAGGACATTGTAGCCGTGATGAGTCACGGCCATGAACTTGGCCAGGGCTGGGTACCCGAGGATGGCATTGTACGGCAGGGGAATGTGCATGACGTCAAAGTCAATGAGCTCGGTGTGGTAGTTGTCGCGCTTCCCGAAGGTAACAGGAAGGCGGACCTTCCCTATCGGAACCGTGGAACCATCAGTGACTCCTGAGAAAGGCTTGGTTAGCTGAAGCTGATTGTATGGCACTTGGAGATTGTTGAACGTCTCGACGGACAGGACATTGAGCCCTGCTTCACCATCGATGAGGGTCCTGGTGACTTGCACATTGCTTATGATTGGGGAACAAAGCATCGGGAGGACTCCGGCTGTGGCCGCGCACTTGAGCTGATCCGCTGAGCTGAACGTGATGGCGCACACTGACCGCCTGAGAGGGCGTGTGGCCTCGAGCTTAGGAAGGACTGCATTCACTTCGTGAGCAAACTGCTTGAAGATGCATTGAGAGGCCGGGGCCTGAGCGCTGCCCAAGATGCAAGCGATTGCGCGCGGCTCCTGGAAGCCTCCAGCCCCCTCATCCTGAGGATGGTCTTCATTCCTCCTCGGTTGTGGTGGCAGAGGAGGGAGGCCCATGTTGCCTTGTGGGCGATCCTCGCGAGGCGGGTCCCTCCAACCTCCCTCACGAGGCTAGTCCTGCCAGCGGTCCTCGCGAGGTCGATCGCGCCACCCTTGGAGAGGGCCATGGTCTTCCCATCGTCCTCCACCTCTTCCTCCTCCTCGGCCATAGCCCCGATCGCTGCGCTCGGGGCGTCGGCCGGCACGCACGTCCCGCACGACCCTGAGCTCTTGGCATTCGTTGGTGTTGTGGGTGTGGAGGTCGTGGTACACGCAGTACCGACTTCCCTTGGATGACTCAGGCTGATCCCTGCCTCGCTTGGTGTCCAGCTCTGCTGCAAGCACGACAGCCCCCTTGCGCTTCGCGTCCTTGACCTTGGGCTTCTTCACTTCCGGGTCAGTAGCTGGCAGCTGAAGGAGGGAAAGGCACCCTTCCTCAGTTCTAGCGCACTTGGTCGCCAAATTGAACAGCTCCAGGGAGGTGCATAGGTCCTCATGGATCGCAAGCTCCTCCTTCATCTTGACGTCACGCACGGCGTCGGAGAAGGCTGAGATGATGGCCTCCTCAGACACCCTGGGGATCTTAAGGCGAGTGCTATTGAGACGCTGGATGAACTTCTATAGGGTCTCTCCCGGCTGCTGCTTGATGCGGCGCAAGTCGCTAATGGCTGGGGGCCGGTCGCGGGTGCCTTGGAAGTTGGCGATGAATCGGGTGCGCATCTCATCCCAGGAGGAGATCGCGCCAGGAGCCAGGTTCAGGAGCCAGGTGCGGGCATCGTCCTTGAGCGCCATGGGGAACTAGTTCGCCATGACCTTCTCGTCCCCGTTGGCGGCTTCGATGCCCAACTCATAGAGCTGTAGGAACTCCGCAGGGTCCGCCGTGCCATCGTAGCGCGGGGGCAGATCTGGCTTGAACTTGCCCAGCCAGGCCACGCTGCACAGCTCGGCGGTGAAGGCACGGCAGCCTGCAGTGGCCGCGGGAGGCCTTTGGTGACGGAGAGCTTGATCTTGGAAGTCTCTGTGCGCTTCCACCAGGAGCAGCGCGGGGTCTTGGCACGGTGGAGCAGGAGCGCGTTCATGCTGGGCCGATGCGGGGAGCACATGGGCAGCTTCTTGGGGACGAGGGATCTCTTGGCAGCTCTTCTCTTGCTGTGCAGGAACCGGACGGAGTGGGTTCCGCCCAGGGGCCACACGCCTTGGGGCCAAGGCGCCTTCTTGAGGGGGAGGCGGCTGAGGCGCCCCCGGAGCTTCATCCCCCGCGTAGGGTGGTGCGCGGTGCAGCGAGAGGGATGGCGCAGGGGATCCCCCAGCAGCGCTGACAAGCTCGGTGATGCGGGCGAGCCACTCGTCATAGAGGTCATCGACGGGACGGTAGTGCAGGAGCTCCCGCGCCAGGAGCATCGCGGCATGCGCGTCCGCAGGAGCGCGACGGGCGTGGGACGAGGAACCGGCTGGAGTCAGCGATGGGGTGGCGGTGCGGCCTTCTCGCCGCACTGAATGATGCAGGGACGACGCTTGCTGCTCGTTCCCCGCCGGGCCGGTGGCGGCGTTGACGGCAGGCGACGGGGAACGGCAGGGGCGCTCACCGACAGGGGCCGTCTATGCAACGTGAGTGGCGAGAGCGGCCCGACGCTTGGCGTGGGCTCGACGAGCGTCTGACAGGGATGCGACGGGCGGCGAAACATGAGGCGACGGAAGGCAGATTCTGGTGCACCCCTACCGGGCGCGCAAAATGTTGGATTTCGGGTTCCGGCAGACCCTCAAGGTTCGAACTCTAGGGTGCACGCGGAGATCACACCTCCGGCCTACCCACGTCTCGTCGCCTCGCAAGGATCTAAACTACACGAAGAACAACACAAGGGACACGAGATTTATACTGGTTCAGGCCACCATTGTGGTGTAATACCCTACTCCAGTTTGTGGTGTGGTGGATTACCTCAGGGGGCCAATGATGAATAATACAAGGAAGAACAGCCTCGTGAGGGGCTGTTCTTGGCTGGTGCGATGAACTACTTGGGTGAGTTCAGTCGCCTCTCTCTCTCTAGTCTCCCCAAAATCTCCTTCCTTCTACTCTGCGGTGGCTAGCTCTATTTATAGAGGGAGGCCCTGGGCCGCTTCCCAAATATTGAGCGGGAAGGGAGCCAACAATTGGCCATTTTGAAGGGGAACATCTAGTACACTTATCCTGACTAAAGTCGGTCCTCGCCTACCAAAGACCTTGACGGTGAAGCCATCTTGGGCTCCACGATGACCTCCATCCTGCCGTCCTGCTGTCGCCGATCTTGTTGCACCGAAATGGTTGCCTTTGCTTGATACTCCTGCCTGCGCTTGCCCCCTTTGCACCAAAGAGGAAAAAAGGACTTTGCGCTGGTCGGTGCCCGCCTGGCGCCCGCCTGGCCTCAGTCGTCATGGCTTGCGTCATGGGCACCTCATGAGGTACCCCGCCTTGATCTCTCCGCCTCCTCGCGAGCCAGCCTGACAAGCCTGTGCCCGAGGAAGCCTCCTGTCGTCCGCCCTGCAAGGCTTGGCCCCTCGTGAGGGTCTTCAGCATGTGGTAATGAAGATGGGTCGTACTGGGCCACTCTGTGAGCCACGCCGCAGGTCGCAGGAAGGCAAGTCTGGGTACCCCCGTTCCCAGAACGCTGACACTATAACTACCAATGCTATTTTTTAGGCCGATCGCTAGTCGCCTTGGTCCCTAGTGATTTTTTCTTTTTCTGAACCGCGCTCTATAAACATTGACGGATGGAGTAGTATCAGCGGATTAAAAGAAGAGCGTATTGATGGTTGCTTCTTCCTAGCAACTTACAATGGGAAAGGTGGGGCTTATGATTTGACTGCTCATTACTCACTATTAATGCAGCGCAACGACCGGGCTGAGTCTCCCATGCGGTTGTGCACTACCCCCTCGGTTCTTAAATATACTCCGGAGTATTTGTCTTTCTAGAGATTTCAACGAGTGACTACTCAAATATTTGTCTTTTAGAGATTCAAATGGACTACTACATACGGATGTATATAGACATATTTTAGAGTGCAGATTCACTCATTTTGCTCCGTATGTAGTAACTTGTTGAAATCTCTAGAAAGACAAATATTTAGGACGGAGGGAGTACACATACGAAGCAAAATGAGTGAATCTACACTCTAAAATATGCCCATTTGAAATTTGTAAAAAGACAAATATTTAGGAAAGAAGGAGTATAATTTTGTGCATGACACATAGACCCGAATGCTGAAGAGGCTTCTGGCAATGCTATCAAGCTTCCAGCATTTGTTTATATAATTGATGTACTATACAAATAATTTTCCAGCGACATGAAATTGTACAATGGTGTGAGCTTTCAGCTTTTGTTTCGTGTGTCTTGCCATTGATGCTCTTTCGAAAATAATAAAAAGCTAACTTCCTTGTTAATGCATATCAATTATTAGCAGATCAGAGCTAATATTTACATCACAACTGAATACAAAGTTGTGAGAAGGTGTTAAATTAAAATTGATCCATGCTTTCATTGCCAGCAACGCCCCCCCAGCTCTGTCTAAATCAACAAGGCATGTTGGGAAAAAAGTAGTTGTCTGGAGCATGCAACATTCCGAGCATTTTGTGCAGTTCCACTAAAATAGATCTGAGCATCCCTGTTCCAAAGATATTAAGTGTGATTATGATAATAGAGGACCATTGATGAAACAATAAACACACAAATAGAAGCCAGTCACCTTTGCAGTCTCTCTTAAGACTAACTAGTTGGAGAAGATTAGTCTCGGTGTTGGATGAGGAGCATAGAGCAAAACCAATCTCCCTTTGTGCATTCACACTGAAATGTAGAGATGTTGCTCATGTGACATTTTAGTACAACTTCACAAAACACTCTTAAGAAAAAAGTGATTTGTGCAATCACCAAAAGGTCGTAATAGCAATGAGGTGAAATGGATAGCCCTGTTTGCAAAAAAGAGGTAGAAAGGAAACAATTACTGGCCTCTAACAGTTGATGACACATGCGACGACAAAAAAGAAGCATATTCCTTATCCTAAGGGAAGATAACAACACGGTTGTGTTTGTCTAAAACAGTGTGAGGACGAGATTGCAATATGGAAAGTACGTCGGATGAGCTACGTTTTGGGAAAAGAACTATGGAAGATCCACATGCAGCGACGTGGGAAGATGGGTAGTGGAGCAAGGCCGGAGGGGATACCTGGAGGTCGTCGGGATGTAACTAGGTGAGCGGCGGCGGGCGGAATCTTCCCATACTGCGGCAGCGAGCAGGTGGCGTAGCCCCTACCGCGCCAGAGCTTGGTCAGAGAGAACAACGTGTACCGCAGATCGAGACGTGCTGCCTCAGCGCCGTCAAACGGAGAAACGATGCACATCCACCTTTTCCGCCGGCGGACAGGATGTGGCCGGATCAGTGACCAATGGTGAGAGAGAGAGAGAGAGGCCACTGCAACCTTGTGTGAGATACTCTGAAGAGAGACAAACTAGGCAGGCAGGCTCCATTGTATATAGTAGAGCGGACTACCTTTTTCTCCATAAAAATTGTTTTATATTCTGTGTACGTGCCATTGAGCGATATAACTTTATTTAAAAATAATGCGCGAACGCATCAAATCAAACTTTGTTTCGTGCACGCGTGGTACACGACCTCCGTAGGTAAACAACCGCTACACGCATTCAAATTAGCACGTTGCCTGCCATTTCATAAAGACATGAGCTCCCCCGTGTACCCGTGCGGGTGTGGCTGGGCACAAAGCATGAGTACGTGGACGGTTCACCTATTCTCTTCTTGTATACATACACCACCTACGTGGGGTTGTGTGAGAGGGATACAAACATAGAGAGATATAGCGTGTGGGTTTGTGAGATTTTTTTCGGGGGGGGGGGGGGTCAATCAAAACATGTAACATATGCAATGTGTGTGAATTAGAGTCGTGGATATATCATATATATATAGAGAGGGGGCGATCCACGAGAAGAGAGTGGAGGTATCATCGGCTTGAGGTGTCCATAGAATCGAAGAGAGGGATGATGAGTGTGTGTGTGCGCGTGCGATCGATAAAGAGTGCCATCTAATTTGTGTGTGCCCACGTCAAAGATATAGAGTGGCTGGCCTACTAGAACATGAGAGGGGACAGGTGCAGTTTGTCTCTGTGGCATGGATACCTACCTACAACACTCGACTATCAGTGTGTGGTGGGGGGGGGGGAGGGAGGCATAATTAACTGTAGAGGTACAATGGCTGGCATATGTGTGGAGGAGGAGAGAGGCCTACCTCATGTATTAAGGGAGATCTATCAGCATCCATGCATATGTGTAGGAGAGGAACAAGGTTGGGAGAGAGACAGAGCTAGAGTGTTGGAGGGGGTGGTAGTGGAGTTGCTTCTAACAAATGGTGGGATAGGCTTGCTAGACAAACGAAGGGCATGCCTGCAATATCAATAAGAGAGGGGATGGTTGTTTGTCTATGCACGTGCGTGTGAGAGACGGGTCAGGAGGCATGCACGAATGATGAGGGGGGACGATATGGCTGTGGTAAACAGACGTAACTACATAGGAAGATCAATCGTCCTTTGTCAGAGAAAGGAGAGACATAACTTGTGAGGTACGTCGATCGATGGGGGGGATAGTTAAAGTCGAGCTAGGTATATGTCGGGAGATTGATCGGTATACATGCATGTGTGTGTTAGAAGCAAATGAGGCACGGGGAGAAGCATAGAGAGAGGGATGGATCTAGGAGGTGGTGCGAGAGGCATACTATATCGAGGGGGAAGGAGTTTGCCAGTGTCGGTGTCAAAACCGGCGGATCTCGGGAAGGGGGTCCCGAACTGTGCGTCTAAGGCTAATGGTAACAGGAGGCGGGGGACACGATGTTTACCCAGGTACGGGCCCTCTCTATGGAGGTAATACCCTACTTCCTGCTTGATCGATCTTGATGATATGAGTATTACAAGGGTAGATCTACCACGAGATCGTAGAGGCTAAACCCTAGAAGCTAGCCTATGATTCTGATTGTTGTTGTCCCACGGACTAAACCCTCCAGTTTATATAGACACCGGAGGGGCTAGGGTTACACAGAGGCGGTTACAGGGAAGGAAATCTACATATCGGAATTGCCAAGCTTGCCTTCCACGCAAAGGAGAGTCCCAACCAGACACGGGACAAAGTCTTCAATCTTATATCTCCATAGTCCAACATTCCAGCATAAGCATATAGTCCGGCTGTTCGAGGACCCCCTAATCCAGGACTCCCTCAGTAGCCCCTGAACCAGGCTTCAATGACGACGAGTCCGGCGCGCATATTGTCTTCGGCATTGCAAGGCGGGTTCCTTCTCCGAATACTCTAAAGAAGATTTGGAACACAAGAATCGTGTCCGGCTCTGCAAAACAAATTCCACATTCCACCGTAGAGAGCAAAATATTCCACAAGTCTAATCTACTGGCAACTTTTACCTAGCGTGATATCACGCCGCGGCCCGGTTATTATCAAAACCGTTTTTCCCAGCCTGGCACTACACGTCTTGCGAGGCATTTTTGTTGGCACGTCTTGTCGAAGCAGAGATTGTGTTCCCCTTATCACATGATTCTCATTAATAGAGGCGTGGGTAACCCAACCCCTCCATTAGTATGACTCCTTGGTGTAGGCAAGTTTCAAACGGCCGCGCGGAGGACACTTGATATTCTTCCTCTATATAAAGAGGTCAACACCTGTCCTTTTCTTTCCACGCCCGATCCTTCCCTTCCCCTACCTCGAGTTCCAACACCCGAGATTCAGTCTAAGCGCTCCGGACCTTCAACCATGTCCAGATCCCACACTCAAGGCCGGTGGATGGCCTCTTCCGTCACAGAGGAGGACATCAAGAAGCTTAGGGAGGCTAGGTATCTGACCGCCGAAATCTTTCATAGGCTACCTGCTCAAGGGCAGGTTATCCCCACTCCCGAACCCAACGAGAGTGTCGTATTCATCTCCCACTTCCTCCGAGGGCTAGGCTTTAGTCTTGATCCCTTTGTTAGAGGGCTCATGTTCTATTACAGGCTAGATTTTCATGATCTAGCTCTAGATTCCTTCCTTCACATCTCGTCATTTATCGTGGTGTGTGAGGCCTTCCTCCGCATTACCCCACTCTTCGGCTTATGGCTCAAGACCTTCAATGTGAAGCCGAAGATGATCGACGGGCGACACACGGAGTGCGGAGGCGCTACAATAAGCAAAGGTGCCAACGACTTATGGCCAAAGGGTTCCTTTTCGGAGGTGTTTGACCTATGGCAACGGGAGTGGTTTTACATCACAACAGCCTGAGGTACAAAGCGGGCAGCCGCCCTGGCCTTCCACTCTGCTCCCCCGCCACAGCTTGCATCATGGGTCAACAAGGGGCTGGACTGGGGACCGGTTAATGGTGTGCTGACATTGCAAATTCGCATCCGAGATCTCCTCAAGAGGGATCTCTGTCTCGTTAGAATGATTCAAGTAATGTTAGTTCGTCGGGTCCTGCCATGCCAACGTCGATCTCTCCGTATGTGGGAGTTCAACCCGGAAGGACCGCAAACCATTCAACACTTCTTCGGCGTGACGCTTGAAGGGATATATCGATTATTCTTCAGATCACGAATAAAGTGTCTGGACACAACAGAGGATGCGGGTCTCAACTGCAACCGTCCAGATACCCAAGTAAGTAACTCTGCGACCGAACATGCTGTCATTATATTTGTGACAACATTATCCTGAAAAGCCACCCTTGGCCAGGAATGGATAAGAAAGGCAGGATGATCAGGTGTTTGGCCCCTCTTCCCGAAGGCTTGCCGGATCCTGTACTAAACAGGATGCTGGCTCGCGCACCTTATCAAGTGCCATCAGGGGAGGATGAGGGGAGGAATAGGGAAGCCAAAAGCGGGCTTCATACTGGAGGTACATTATGCATCCTAACCGGGAGAATTAGTGCCCCGTGTTGGAGGATGATCGGGAAGGAGAACCTAGAATCCCCTCTCCCCATGGGAAGAAAAGGAACGCCCCTGAAGACTTGGAAATGGAGGTTTCCAAGCGAGGGAAGAAACCTTCACCAGTGGGCCCTGCCCTGGAGGGCATCCTTACCGCACAGCGCCCACAAGGGGGCCAGCCATCGACCGAGCCGTAAGTGAACAAAGGCACTTTAGTAAGCATGCCCTGCTCTTTTCCTGAGAATAACAACCGATACATATGTTTTGCAGTCCGGCTCATAGCCCTTCTCCACAATGTTCGTCTTCAGGGGATCTTCTTCCGGAGATGATGGAAAGCGAAACGCCTCCTCCTGCTTGCCCACCTCATGAGGCGGACGACCCTAAGGTGTCGTCCCGGAGGATCTTTCCTAATCCGCAAAGGCTAGAAGGTAACTCTTCGGCCGCCCAAAGTCCGGAGTTCTCGGCTCCTAAGGAGACCAACAGAAAAAGCCTGGGATTGTCCGGTGTACAACCGGACACATTGATAGGTCTTGTGGAGCAAGCAGCTATCTCAGAGGCACATTGTACCTTAATGGGTACGGTGGTTGAGAGGATTTCATCCGCAATAAGCGGGTTGAATGAAGCTTTTACGAGCCTGCTAAGAGGCTTTGAGATACGCAAAGTGATATATATATATATATATATATATATATTTGATTGTACCACACACGCAAGGTGTACTTTGTATAGATAGTAGCCCCTGAGACTCTGGTTGCCGTCCAGATGAGGCAAGCAGAGGATCATAGTCTCAGGTAATGATAGCGCTTCTTTTGTGCGCAGGCGGCTGTAGATCCGGCGGTTGACAGGACTGCAGAATTTGCCGAACTGAGGCGGCAACTTCACGTGGCGGATGCGGACATCACGCTTGTGAACAAGCGGCTTGACGAGGCACAGGGTATGTATATTTGGGTGGTCAGCAAATATTAATAAGATCATGATGCTAGTATTTACAATATGCTTTAATTGCAGATGGAGCTGCCGCTATGGAGACCCTTCGGGCAGAACTTGCCTAGGCCAAGGAGCAAGCCAGGAGAAATGATGTGGCCGCCCTGAAGGCAGCCTAAGAATTAAAAGCCGAACAGGCTGCTCATCGCCAGAGCGAAGATAAAATAGCCAACATGGCTCTTCAGCTGCAAAATGCCGCCAGCCGATATGAGCTCCTCGAAAGAGAAAGCTAAACGAAAATGGCTGACCTAAAGAAGGCCTTGGAAGCAGCAAAGGAAACTCGCTCTGAAATCAGAGCGGCGCGGGAGGAGCTTCGTCAGGCCGGTGATATCGCGGTTGGGAAGCCCTTTTTATTGCAAACGAAGTTCGACGATCCGAAGTATGCCCCTCTTGATCAATTGTGGAGTTCTGCAGATGCATACTTGGATATAGCAAAGAGTGATGTTGATGCGGCTGAGTATTTCAAAGATCAAAAAGATCATGAGGTGCAGAGATTGTTCTTGTCGCAGTTCAGTAATCCAAGGCGTCCGCTACTATTGAATGAGCAAATGGACGAGTGAGCCGAGCTCCATAGGTTGTCCGGGCTTGCCATGAAGGCCGTCGTGGATCATCAGTGGCCGAAGGAACCAAGTATGGATAGTTATTTTGGTTTGGTGCAACGATTTATTCGTGTTGTGCCGCATATTGACACTGTCAAGAGGTCGGCGTGCATAGAGGGTGCGCGGATGGCTCTTGCCCGTGTTAAGACGTATTGGGCAAAGATGGAGGCCACCAATGTCGCAACCAGGGGTCCGCCCAGAGGCCAGGACTCGCCCGAGCACTATTTTGAAGAAGTCTTAGAAGGTTCCCATTTAATAGAGGCTCAGTGCTCAAAGAATACCATTTTCCAGTGACATGTATCATGATTGTAAAAACAATGATTTTGATAATAAAGGCTATATTTATGCTTTTGCCCATAAAGTATTATCGTGCCTCCTGTGCGACCGCTTATGTATATATGTATATAACCTCAAAGTTTGCAGTCATCAGCTTCATCCCCCTCACATATAATGCGGGGGTGTTCGGCAAAGTGCGTAGTCACACTTGATCCAGCGTCTTGGTCCATTAAGGAGGTGGTGGCGTGGCGAACGAAGCTATCGGACTATATATCTTTAACAATTTCACTTAGCCATAGGAGTTTGACGGTGCGGATACTATATAGCCCCTGGTATATCCGCGTTCATCCGAATATGGTGCGCATACATACGTGACCTGGAAACCGGTCCTTCATTAATGCGGAAGAATCATGAAGATTCCGCCGAGTCATCGAGTGGTTATCCAGTCTCTCGCTATATCATGATAGTCAGTTTTCGACTTTCTCTACTGAGGTGCTCATCCAGATGAATGATGACCCACAAGTGTAGGGGATCTATCATAGTCCTTTCGATAAGTAAGAGTGTCGAACCCAACGAGGAGCAGAAGGAAATGATAAGAGGTTTTCAGTAAGGTTTTCTCTGCAAGCACTAAAATTGTAGGTAATAGATAGTTTTGTGATAAGATAAATTGCAATGAGTAACAAGCAATGAAAGTAAATAAAGTGCAGCAAGGTGGCCCAATCCTTTATGTAGCAAAGGATAAGCCTGGACAATTTCTTATAATGAGAAAGGAGCTCCCAAGGACACATGGGAATTATCGTCAAGCTAGTTTTCATCACGCTCATATGATTCGCGTTCGGTATTTTGATAATTTGATATGTGGGAGGACCGGTGCTTGGGTACTGCCCTTACTCGGACAAGCATCCCACTTATAATTAACCCATATTGCAAGCATACGCAACTACAAAAGAAGTATTAAGGTAAACCTAACCACAACATTAAACATATGGATCCAAATCAGCCCCTAACGAAGCAACACATAAACTAGGGTTTAAGCTTCTGTCACTCTAGCAACCCATCATCTACTTATTACTTACCAATGCCTTCCTCTAGGCCCAAAAAATGGTGAAGTGTAATGTAGTCGACGTTCACATAACACCACTAGAGGAAAAGACAACATACATCTCATCAAAATATCGAACGAATACCAAATTCACATGACCACTAATAGCAAGACTTCACCCATGTCCTCAGGAACAAACGTAACTACTCACAAAGCATATTCATGTTCATAATCCAAGGAGTAATTATATGCATTAAGGATCCGAACATATGATCTTCCACCAAGTAAACCAATTAGCATCAACTAGAAGGAGTAATCAACACTACTAGCAACCCACATGTACCAATTTGTGGTTTTGATACAAGATTGGATACAAGAGCTGAACTAGGGTTTTGAGAGGAGATGGTGCTGGTGAAGATGTTGGTGGAGATTGACCCCCTCCTGATGAGAGGATCGTTGGTGATGACGATGGTGATGATTTCCCCCTCCCGGAGGGAAGTGTCCCCGGCAGAACAGCTCCGCCGGAGCTCTAGATTGGTTCCGCCAAGGTTCCGCCTCGTGGCGGCGCAGTTTCGTCCTGTAAGCTTGCCCATGATTTTTTCCAGGGTAAAATCCCTCATATAGAAGAAGATGGACACCGGGGGGCCACCAGGGGGCCCAGGAGATAGGGCGCTCACCCAGTAGGGGTGGGCGCACCCCCCACCCTCCTGGCCAGGGTGTGGGCCCCCTGATGTATTTATTCCGCTCAATAATTCTTATTAATTCCAAAAGTAGGTTTTGTGGAGTTTCAGGATTTTTGGAGCAGTGCAGAATAGGTTTCCAATGTTTGCTCCTTTTCCAGCTAGAATTCCAGCTTCCGGCATTCCCCCTCTTCATGGTAAAC
Source organism: Triticum aestivum (assembly GCF_018294505.1). Lineage (NCBI taxonomy): Eukaryota > Viridiplantae > Streptophyta > Magnoliopsida > Poales > Poaceae > Triticum > Triticum aestivum. The sequence goes on from NC_057813.1 coordinate 266,998,452, forward strand.
CTTGTAAAATAAGAGAGAATAGCCATAAGTATTGAGATATAATGTGTAATAACAGCCTATAATGCCATAAATATTGATATAAATGCATGATGCAAAATGGACGTATTAACTCCGCCAAGCTTAGACCTCGCTTGTCCTCAAGCGGAAGCCGATATCGAAAATATGTCCACATGTTTAGAGATAGAGGTGTCGATAAAAATAAAATACGGACATGAGGGCATCATGATCATTCTTATAACAGCAACATATATAGATTTTATCAAATGATTTCTTATACTCAAGTAACAATCAATTCACAATGTTATGTATGGTTCAGAAGCTTCATTAAGAACGAACAAACTATAATCTCAGTCATTGAAGCAATTGCAATTTATCATAACATTGAAAGAGTCAACAATAGAGCTTTTCAGCAAGTCCACATACTCAACTATCAAGTAGTCTTCTACCATTGTTAACACTCACGCAATACTTGTGGTTATGGAGTTTCAGCCGGATACTGAGAAAGATAGGGGCTTATTGTGTTGCCTCCAAATGTATTCACCTTTAGGTGATGTCAACAATAATAGCCCATGCTAGCTTACATCCAATTGGATATATGTATCATGATCTTTCAAACACGAGGAGCTTGCCAAAGGATAAAATGAAAAAGGGAAAGGTGAAGATCACCTTGACTCAAGCAAAAAGTAAAAACATAAAGTAAAAGATAGGCCCTTCGCAGAGGGAAGCAGAGGTTGTCATGTGCGTTTAGGGTTGGATGCACAAAATCTTAATGCAAAAGAACGTCACTTTACATTGCCCGTTGTATGTGGACCTTTATTATGCAGTCCGTCACTTTTATTGCTTCCATAACAAGATTCTGTAAAGCTTGTTTTCTCTGCACTAATAAGTCATACATATTTAGATAGCAATTTTTATTGCCTACAACATGACAACTTACTTGAAGGATCTTACTCAATCCATAGGTAGGTATGGTGGACTCTCATGGCAAAACTGGGTTTAAGGAAATTTGGAAGCACAAGTAGTATCTCTACTTGGTGCAAGGAATTTGGCTAGCATGAGGGGGGAAGGCAAGCTCAACATGTTTGGAAGGTCAATGACAATATACTTTAACTGAGATGTGAGAAAACATAAACCATTACATTGTCTTCCTTGTCCAACGTCAACTCTTTTAGCATGTCATACTTAATGAGTGCTCCCAATCATAAAAGATGTCCAAGATAATATATTTGCAGGTGAATCTCTCTTTCCTTATCACTTCCTATTAATTGCAACGATAACCAAAACTACGTTTATCAACTCTCAACAACTTTTACGCCTCATACTTTCTATGTGTGAAGTCATCACTAACCATAAGATCAATATGAACTCTTTTATTCTTTCTACTTTCTCAAGATCATAGCAACATAGCGAAGCCCTTGACTCAACACTAATCTTTATTATAGATAGCTCATGGACTCGATTACATAAAGAGATCACAAAGCAAAACTCAAAACTACTTGATATCAAAACTTCAATCTACTAGATCAAGATACTACTAAAAGGATCGAACTAAATAAAGACGGTAAAGATAGGAGTGTGATGGTGATACGATACCGGGGTACCTCCCCCAAGCTTGGCAGTTGCCAAGGGGAGTGCCCATACCCATGTGATTATGTCCTCGGAGGTGGTGAAGTAGGAGTTGTTGATGATGTAGGCTTGTCGTCCATCTTGCAAGGCATAGGCTCACCATCATAGAAGGACGATCGAGTCTCCGAGATCCTTAAATCTGCAGCCAAACTCATCCTCTTGAATCTATGTTCATACTCACAGTTCTGGTTTTGCAGGTCATAGATCTGGGCTTGGAGGTGCTTGATTTTCTCTTGAAGCTTGAAGATGGTCTCCCCAATGACCTTGGCATCTAGCTGGTGGTTGTTGGTGAACTCTGTGATCATCATCTGGTTGGTGTTGAGTCCACGCTCCACCATCCCTTGGCACTTGAAAACTTGCTGCTCCACGGCTTCGAGCATTGTCTCCACGCTTTCGGTACGCCTTGGTCCCTCCACATCGCGGATGTGCAGCACCCCCTCATGCATCTCAATGGTTTGAGGGTGTTGCAGCACCTCCGTGAGATAGGGGTTGATAACCCTCTCGAAAAATTTGTCCTTGGGAGCGCTTGGAGACGACATGATGCTCTAGATCTGAAACTGAAACAGCTCAAAACGAAACCAGAGGATATTTGCGTGATATGGTGGTCAAAACCTTCAGGAGTTTATATAATGAATTTTTACTGACCAAAATACATAACATGCAACAAAACGGAGTCCGGGAGGCACACGGGGTGCCCGCGAGACAGGGGGCGCGCCCTCCACTCTCGTGGAGGCCTCGTGTCCCTCTCGGACTACTTCTTTCTTCCTAAAATTCTTAAATATTCCAAAACTGATAAAAATTGCCATTGGAGTTGTTTTGGAGGCGGTTTACTTACCGTACCACATACCTATTCCTTTTCGGAGTCTGGAACATTCTGGAAAGTGTCCCTTATGTATTCCTCTGGGGTCACGGTTTCAATAATATTAGTTTCAACATTGGTAGGATTACCTGAGATATAATGTTTAATTCTTTGACCGTTCACCACCCTCGGAGTTGTGCCTTTGAAGTTGTTGATTTTTATGGCACCAGAACGATACACCTCCTCAATAACGTAAGGACCTTCCCATTTAGAGAGAAGTTTTCCTGCAAAAAATTATTAAACAAGAGTTGAATAATAACACATAATCACCTACGTTAAACTCACGCTTTTGTATCCTTTTGTCATGCCAGTGTTTGACTTTTTCTTTGAATAGCTTGGCATTCTCATAGGCTTGGGTTCTCCATTCATCAAGTGAGCTAATATGAAACAACCTCTTCTCAGCGGCAAGTTTGAAGTCATAGTTGAGCTCTTTAATAGCCCAATATGCTTTATGTTCAAGTTCTAGAGGTAAATGACAAGCTTTTCCATAAACCATCTTATAAGGAGACATACCCATAGGATTTTTGTATGCAGATCTATAGGCCCATAATGCATCATCAAGTTTTTTGGACCAATTCTTTCTAGATCTATTCACAATCTTTTGCAAAATTAATTTGAGCTCTCTATTGCTCAACTCTACTTGACCACTAGACTGCGGATGATAAGGAGATGCGATTCTATGATTAACATCATACTTAGCAAGCATCTTATGGAAAGCACCATGAATAACATGTGAACCACCATCAGTCATAAGATATCTAGGGACTCCAAACATCGGAAAAATAACTTCTTTAAGCAATTTAATAGAAGTGTTATGATCAGCACTACTAGTTGGAATAGCTTCTACCCACTTAGTAACGTAATCAACAGCAACTAAAATATGTGTGTAACCATTAGAGGCAGGAAAAGCTCCCATATAATCAAAGCCCCAAACATCAAACAGTTCAATAACAAGAGAATAATTCATAGTCATTTCTTGACATCTACTAATATTACCAATTCTTTGGCATTCATCACAAGATAAGACAAATTTACGAGCATCTTTGAAGAGAGTAGGCCAATAAAAACCAGATTGTAGTACCTTGTGTGCAGTTCTGTCTCTAGCGTGGTGTCCTCCATAGGATTCAGAGTGACACTTGCGTAGGATCTGTTACTGTTCATGCTCAGGTACACAACGTCTAATGACACCATCTACTCCCTCTTTAAAGGTGTGGGTCATCCTAGAAGTAATGTCTTAAATCATAAAAGAACCTTTTCTTTTGCTGGTATGTGAAACTAGGAGGTATAAATTTAGCAACAATATAATTAGCATAATCAGCATACCAAGGAGCACTACGAGAAGTATTAACGACCGCTAATTGTTCATCAGGAAAGCTATCATCAATAGGCAGTGGGTCATCAAGAACATTCTCTAACCTAGACAAGTTGTCAGCAACGGGGTTCTCAGCTCCCTTTCTATCAATAATATGCAAATCAAATTCTTGGAGCAAGAGAACCCATCTAATGAGTCTAGGCTGAGCATCTTTCTTTTCCATAAGATATTTAATAGCAGCATGATCAGTGTGAATAGTAACTTTGGAATCAACAATATAAGGTCTAAACTTATCACATGCAAACACAACTGCTAAGAACTCCTTTTCACTAGTAGCATAATTTCTCTGGGCAGTATCAAGAGTCTTACTAGCATACTGGATAACATTCAATTTCTTATCAACTCTTTGCCCTAGAACAACACCTACAGCATAATCACTAGCATCGCACATAATTTCAAAAGGTAAATTCCAATCAGGCGGCTGAACAATAGGTGCAGTGATCAAAGCTTTCTTAAGTATTTCAAATGCTTCTACACAATCATCATCAAAGACAAAAGGAATATCTTTTTGCAATAAATTAGTCAGAGGCCTAGAGATTTTAGAAAAGTCCTTAATGAACCTCCTATAAAAACCGGCATGACCAAGGAAACTTCTTATACCTTTTATGTCCTTGGGACATGGCATCTTTTCAACAGCATCAACTTTGGCTTTATCAACTTCAATACCTCTCTCGGAAATCTTATGCCCCAAAACAATGCCTTCATTAACCATAAAGTGGCACTTTTCCCAACTCAAGACGAGACTAGTGTCTTCGCATCTCTGCAAAACTCGATCAAGGTTGCTCAAGCAATCATCAAAAGAGGATCCATAAACAGAGAAATCATCCATGAATACCTCACAAATATTTTCACAGAAGTCAAAGAATATAGCCATCATGCATCTTTGAAAGGTAGAAGGTGCATTACATAAACCAAAAGGCATACATCTATAAGCAAAAGTACCGAAAGGGCAAGTAAAAGTAGTTTTTGATTGATCCTCCACTGACACAGGTATTTGAGAGAAACCAGAATAACCGTCTAGAAAGCAGAAATGGGTGTGTTTGGATAGTATTTCTAGCATTTGATCAATAAAAGGTAAAGGGTAATGATCTTTCTTAGTAGCTTTATTTAATTTACGGAAATCAATTACCATCCTATAACCTGTAATAATTCTTTGCGGGATCAATTCATCTTTATCACTAGGAACAACGGTAATACCTCCCTTTTTAGGAACACAATGGACAGGGCTTACCCATTCACTATCACCAATGGGATAAATTATACCTGCCTCAAGGAGCTTTAGTATATCCTTTCTTACCACTTCTTTCATCTTGGGATTCAGTCGTGGTTGAGGATCTCTAACTGGTTTGGCATCTTTCTCCACTGTAATTTTGTGTTGGCATAACGTGGGAGTAATGCCCTTAAGATCATCCAGGGTATATCCAATAGCAGCTCGGTGCTTCTTCAGAGTTTTCAATAATCTTTGTTCTTCTTGCTTTGAAAGGTTAGCACTAATAATAACAGGATATATTTTCTTTTCATCAAGATAAGCATACTTAAGATTATCAGGTAATGGTTTGAGTTCAAACACGGGATCAGCCTTGGGTGGAGGGGGATCCCCAAGAATTTCAACGAGAAGGTTGTGTTTCAGCATAGGTTCCTGTTTAAGGAACACTTCATCTAATTCCCTTCTTTCCTTCATAAACATATCATTTTCATGGTCAAGCAAATATGGTTCTAACGGATCAGTAGGAGGCACGGCAGTAGAAGCAAGACCAATAATCTCATCCTTACTAGGTGATTCTCTATCATGAGGTTGTCTACAAAACTTAGCAAAATTGAACTCATGAGACATACCCTCTAAGCCAATTGTAACAATATCCTTTTCACAATCAATCCTAGCACTAGCTGTATTCAAGAAGGGTCTACCAAAAATAATGGGACACAAATCATCTTGTGGGGAACCAAGAACGAGAAAATCAGCAGGATATTTAACCTTCCCACACAAGACTTCAACATCTCTAACTATCCCAATTGGTTTAATGGTATCCCTATTAGCATGCTTAATGGTAACATCAATGTCTTCTAATTCAACGGGTGCAATGTCGTGCATAATTTCTTTATATAAATCATAGGGTTTTGCACTAGCACTAGCACCCATATCACATAAGCCATGATAACAATGATCTCCTATTTTAATAGAAATAACAGGCATTCCTACAACAGGTCTATGTATCTTAGTATCTGGTCTAGCAATATTAGCAGTCTCACCACAGAAATAAATAACATGCCCATCTAAATCATCATCCAAGAGATCATTAACCATAACAATACTAGGTTCAACTTTGATTTTCTCAGGAGGTGTATAAGCCTAGTATTACTCTTACGAACAACAGTCGAAGTTTTAGCATGATCCTTTATCCTAACAGGAAAAGAAGGTTTCTCAACATAAGTAGTAGGAACAATAGGATCACTATAGGTGACAGTCTTTTCTTCGACTATAATAGGTGCAACTACTTTTACTTCAACGGGAAGATTATATTTAAACCACTTTTCTTTAGGGAGATCAACGTGAGTAGCAAAAGATTCACAGAAAGAAGCTACTATCTCATAGTCAAGTCCATACTTAGTGCTAAATCCACGAAAAGCATCGGTATCCATAAAAGATTTAACACAATCGAACTTAGGTGTCATACCTGACTCCTTACCATTGTCGGAACCCCAATCTTCAGAGTTGCGTTTAATTCTTTCCAATAAGTCCCATTTGAAATCAATAGTCTTCAGCATATAAGAACCACCACAGGAAGTATCGAGAAGGTTGCGATCATTGAGAGAAAGCCGAGCAAATTTTTTTTGAATAATCATTTCCCGGGAGAGCTCATGATTGGGGCATGAATATAACATTGACTTATGCCTCCCCCAAGCTTGAGCGATGCTTTCTCCTTCGTGAGGCCAGATATTATATATGTAATTGCGATCATTGTGAAATTCCAACTTCAATCGTTTATAATTCCAAGATCTTGTGTCATCACATAGCCTATATCATGTCAATGCATCTCCCTTCAAAGATAAAGGGAAGACCTTCCTTTTGACAACATCATCGGGAATACCAGCAAGCTTAAATAATCCACAAACTTCATCCACAAAGATAAGGTGTTAATCGGGATGCAATGTTCCATCTCGTGCAAATGGATTAGCTAGCAGTTTCTCTATCATACCCGAAGGAATCTCAAAGTAAATATTTTCAAAAAGTTCAGTAGGTTGAGGAGAAACTCTTTGCTCTTCTGGTCAGGGTGAAGATACCCCGAACAAGCCCCTCAAAGGATTAGTATCCATAGTGACAAGTAACAGAAAATTGCAGCACACTATATAAATGTTTCCTTACCAAGTTCCACTCACCAAAAGCGCTACACTCCCCGGCAACGGCGCTAGAAAAGAGTCTTGATGACCCACAACTGTAGGGGATCTATCGTAGTCCTTTTGATAAGTAAGAGTATCGAACCCAACGAGGAGCAGAAGGAAATGATAAGCGGTTTTCAGTAAGGTTTTCTCTGAAAGCACTGAAATTGTAGGTAATAGATAGTTTTGTGATAAGATAAATTGTAACGAGTAACAAGCAATGAAAGTATATAAAGTGCAGCAAGGTGTCCCAATCTTTTATGTAGAAAAGGATAAGCCTGGACAATTTCTTATAATGATAAAAGAGCTCCCGAGGACACATGGGAATTATCGTCAAGCTAGTCTTCATCACTCTCATATGATTCGCGTTCGGATCGTTCGGTACGTTGATAATTTGATATGTGGGCGGACCGGTGCTTGGGTACTGCCCTTACTTGGACAAGCATCCCACTTATGATTAACCCCTATTGCATCCGCAGCTACAAAAGAAGTATTAAGGTAAACCTAACCACAACATTAAACATATGGATCCAAATCAGCCCCTAACGAAGCAACGCATAAACTAGGGTTTAAGCTTCTGTCACTTTAGCAACCCATCATCTACTTATTACTTCCCAATGCCTTCCTCTAGGCCCAAAAATGGTGAAGTGTCCGGTAGTCGATGTTCACATAAAACCACTACAGGAAAAGACAACATACATCTCATCAAAATATTGAACGAATACCAAATTCACATGACTACTAATAGCAAGACTTCACCCATGTCCTCAGGAACAAACGTAACTACTCACAAAGCATATTCATGTTCATAATCCGAGGAGTAATTATATGCATTAAGGATCTGAACATATGATCTTCCGCCAAGTAAACCAATTAGCATCAACTACAAGGAGTAATCAACACTACTAGCAACCCACAGGTACCAATTTGTGGTTTTGATACAAGATTGGATACAAGAGATGAACTAGGGTTTTGAGAGGAGATGGTGATGGTGAAGATGTTGATGGAGATTGACCCCCTCCCGATGAGAGGATCATTGGTGATGATGATGGTGATGATTTCCCCCTCCCGGAGGGAAGTGTCCCTGGCAAAGATTGGTTCCGCCAAGGTTCTGCCTCGTGGCGGCGGAGTTTCGTCCCATAAGCTTGCCCACGATTTTTTCCCAGGTAAAAGCCCTCGTATAGCAGAAGATGGACACCGGGGGGTCACCAGGGGGCCCAGAAGACAGGGGGCATGCCCAGTAGGGGTGGGCGCGCCCCCCACCCTCCTGGCCAGGGTGTGGGCCCCCTGATGTATTTCTTCCGCTCAATAATTCTTATTAATTGCAAAAACAGGTTTCGTGGAGTTTCAGGATTTTTGGAGCAGTGCAGAATAGGTTTCCAATGTTTGCTCCTTTTCCAGCCAGAATTCCAGCTGACGGCATTCCCCCTCTTCATGTTAAACCTTGTAAAATAAGAGAGAATAGCCATAAGTATTGAGATATAATGTGTAATAACAGCCCATAATGCCATAAATATTGATATAAAAGCATGATGCAAAATGGACGTATCAATGAACCAGGGCACAATCGCAGTAGTTCTCCCAGTGCCACCTTAGCCGATAGAGCGGAACGTAAGGTAGCAAAACACAGGAGCCATGCAAACCCAACTAATGACCAAAGACATGATTCAGAGCTGATGCATATAAGGCCAAACTCGCGACGCCAAACACTCCTGAAGGTATTTGGACTTTACAACATATGCTGGGTTGAGTACCGCCCTTGATAATGAGCCCTGAATTGCCAGGTACGTGCATTAATCTGGTGTGACAAAAGAGCGGTTGTGGTGAGGGCATAAATCCCAAAAACACATTGGATGCTGCTGTCGGTGTACAAAAGTAGGGGCCTAGCTTTTGACCCCTTTACTTGTGCACGGGCAGTCAGAGGCGCCTGCCACGACCGCACATGAGCAAGGCAAGAGAGGGAAGCCGAAAAAAAGCCAAGGCCATAGGGACAAGCAGAGCAAAACAACAAAGGACCAAGACCACAAAGGTTGCACGGGCAATGCAGGTTGCCCTGGGAAGGACCCTTTCCGAGGGCAGCCCCGCCAGCCCCGGCAAGATCCTTGCCGGGGTAGCTCGTCCACACCCGCTGAGCGAGCCACCTTCGAGCCCACCGATGCTGAGCAGTCGCATTGGGATAGGGTTCGAGAGGCACCTCCGTGGTGGCATGCAGATCTTTGTGAAGACATAAAGCAATCAAGATCAAATGGGGATAGGAAGGCAACCGTCCCCACCAAAGAAACCCACAAGACCCCCCGACAAGACCCTTGCCGGGCCACCCGGCAAGACCATCGCCAGGCATCCCGGCAAGGCCACTGCCAGGCCCGCACCAGCCAAGTTCCCACCGCCATTCATGCGCAGCCACCGACCCAACCAGCTGGGCAGGCACCTGCGTGGCAGCATGCAGACCTTCGTGGAGGCTCCACCACCGCGCCACCTCAGCTGCCTGCCTGCCTACATGGCGCTGCATGTGTTGCTGACTGGGGCGCGTGTAGAAGCCAGGAGGGGCGGCGATGGACGGGACGGGCCTCACCCCCGTCTCCCAATAAAGTGACGGACACCTAAGCCCTGCATTTAATGCGCCTTGTCCTGTAATACTAGCGATAACCTCGCAACGCTGTAGCACTTTCCACCTCCTGTGTGCCACTGTGGCAGCCCCTTTCGCCTATAAAAGGAGGCCCATGGCATACTGAGAAGGGATTCGGCTCTTTTGAACCTCGCAGCACCCAGAGCTAGTTCGAGAGCTCAAGAACACTAATACAACCACCAAAGCAGGATCGTAGGGTTTTACGCATCTTTGCGGCCCGAACCTGGGTAAATCCCCTGTGTGCCATCCCCTAGTCACGCTCTTCTCATGATTCTGTGCCCCGCAACTGCAGAAGGGATTCCAGTGATCCCATAGGTGTCGTTTCCCACCAACATCTTTGGCGCACCAGGTAGGGGGCAGCGCTATTGTGAGAATCTGGCCTAGGGGTAGGACTAGCAGTTCATCATCGCCGCGGCATCTGCAGAGAAGGCGGCCAAGAGGGCGGCACTGCCCGTTGGCGTGAAGGATGCCGAGGCGGCGACGAAAGAGCTAAGTCATGCTAAACTTTAAGTTTTTATCCTTAAATATGAGGTTGTTTTCCTCGGCGGTTCTGGCTATGTATGGGAAACCTGTACGCGAAGGGGCCCTCCTGCGATTGGCAACGCCCTTGTTCTGTTTTGAGCCTGCTCAACAGTTCGAGCGGACGCGTCAAGAGCGGCAGGGTAGCCTTCCGCCACCAGCTACGCTCTCATTTCTGGCTCGAGTCAAGCTCGACAGATTGAGCGGCCGTGCTGGTGGCGGTAAGGTGCTTCGCCGGCGGCAAGCATATCCGATAGGCTAATGAGGATCCGTCCTCAGGGCGCCGCCCCGGGTTATGTGTCGGCAAGCTTACCCAATCGACGTGGGGCATACATACAAAGGAGAATCTAACCAGAGAATAACATGCATAGTTTCAGGGGTACGACAGAGTCGTATTACATAAATTGCCGCCGTGGTTCTAACTAAAGATAGCATTTGTCTTGGTCATGGACCTGCAGCGGCGGTAAGAAATGAGGTGTTCAGTCCCGGCGCTGGCCCTCCAACCTCTTGATTTTGTCGATGCGGCTGAGGATGGGCTGGATACGCTCGTTGAGCGCTGCGATGTCAGCGTCCTCCGGCAAGCTCTTCAGCATCGCTCGGAAGTCGAGGTCAGGATGCCAGTGCGCTATCTTGACGAGCACCCTGGTGATGGCCCCCTGGCAAAGAATCCGAGATTCTTCGACAAGGGAGGCCGCCCGGTTGGAGTGGAGCCGCTTCAAGGCGCCAACGACCCTCTCAAAGTATATGGTCAGGCTGGCGTTGGGGCTCAGGTTCACTTCCAGGCCGTACTCCATGCCCGGCACCCCCATGATGGCCAGCTGGTCGACGGCCGAGTTTGCGATGGCGGCAAGGCGCTCAAGCCAGCGTTTCTCGTCCGCCTTGTGATCCTTGAGGTTGGCGGTCTCGATCCTCAGCAGCTGCTTCTCCATCTCCAGCTCCTTTGTCAGGAGTCCCTCCCGGGTCAAGGCCCCCGATAGCACCTCCTTGAGCTCTCTCAGCTTCCGCTTGAGATCTTTGATGGAGGCATTGGCTTCAGAGAGCTCTCCAGACTTGCCAATGATCTCACCATGCGCCTCTGTCAGGGTGCCGTTGAGCGTGCCCTTCTCTTGGGACAGCTTCCGAGCTTGATCATCCAGCTCCTTCACCTTGCCAGCATGAGCCTGAGCCAGGGCGTTGAGTGCCTCCTGATGCCTCCGCTCCAGCTCCTGGATCTGCTGTAGGACGAGCTTGTCCACTTCTTCATCCTTGACGCGGAGAGTGGCGGCAAGCTTCTCCTCGTGCGTGGCAAGGTCCTCCTCCTGGGTCCTCAGGGCGGCCTCGTACTGGGACCGGATGGCTGCGGCCTCGTCGGCCAGCCTCTTCGCCGTTTCCTGGGCCTTCTCGATGTCGGCCAGCCTCATGGTGAGCTCCAGGTCGCGCCTGGCTAGCTCGCCCTGAGCGGCCTTCAGCTCGTCCTAAGCCTGGCGCCACCAACCTTGTGCCTCGGCGATGCGCTCCTCAAAATCTGCCTCCACTTTCTCCACCACCACCGTCTTGGACTTGGCCTTGTCCAGGAGAGCGTGGTGGAGAGCCTGGAGTTTCCGGAAGCTGGCACCCATGGCCCGGAACAGCCGCTCCTCCTGGGAGCCATCGCCATCAATGCTCGGCTCGTCAATAACGTCAAGACCGGCGCCGGCGAGCACCTCATTGTCGAACAGTTCCCCCTCGACAGGGGCTCTGGAGCTTGACGCGCCTGGAAGGTGTACGAAGAGGTCATCGCCCACCTTCAGGTACTTTCCGGAGCTAGAGGTGGCAGAGAAGGAGGGCTGATCGTCGACCACTGCCTCCTCGGCAGTGACCTTGCCGGTTCCCTCGGCGGGTCCCTTGCCGGGCTCCTCGGCACGCTTCTTGTCGGATCCTTCAGTGGTCCCCTTGGCGGCATCCTCGGCGGCGTCCCTGGCGCTCTCCTCGGCAGCAATCTTCTCCGCCTCCGCCGCGGCCTCCGCAACGACATCCTTGATGGTGGTGTCGACATCCTCCGAAGAAGGGCCTGGACACCAAGAAAGAGACAGGGTGGAGCCAAGATCGAAAGCCGGAGAGGAAAAGAAGAATGTAAACAAAAAAAATGGGTAGCCTACCTGTGCCAGGATGAGGGGCGGAAGCCTTTTCTCCGCCAAGATCCGGCGGCGAATGGAAGCCACCAGCGCCTGCGTTCTTCTCCTCCTCCTCCGTGTGCATGGCCTCGGGGTTTGGTGCCCTTGCCGGGGACGCCCATCGGGGCAGTGTGGTTGAAGGGGGAGGCACGATAGGAGAAGCCCTTCGTGGCTCCCCTTGGTGCTGCTCCCCTCCTGCACCCACGGCATGATTAGCGCTGAAGCATCACGCATAACGCACGCTGATGGAGGGCAGGTGATGGACTCTCGCCGGGGGCTGGGCCGGGGGCTGCTGTCCGGGCTGCTCGACACCACCAGTGGCGTGCCGGAGGTGCCTGCCGGGGGCTGGCTACTCGCCGACAACTGGGCCCTCTTCTTCCTCTGGGCCAGCGTCTCCATATGCCTGCAAAATGTAGGCAAGTGAGTAACACCGTCGGGGGATGTGTGAGGAATGAGGGAGGAAAGCAGAGACTTACTCGTCATTTCCTTCCTCCTCCTCCTCCTCCTCCTCTGGTGCCTTCCTTTTCCTCGCCGGGCTGGGTGACCCAGAGTATCTGTCCGGACTGAGGGGCCCGAAGTCAAAGGCAATCCCCGCGCCAATGCCTGCCAGCGGCGAGGAAGGCGGTGGCGTTTGAGCATGCCTGGACGACGAGGAAGCAGGTGTATTCCTCCTCGCTGCCTCGGCTTCCGCCACCTTCTTCATCACCGTGGCCCTCATCTGGCGCATCGCCGCTCCCTGTGCCAGCCGCAGCTGCGCGGCCCGGCCAGGGCGAACCGGCTCGCCGGAGGCAGCCCGCCGCAGAACTCGCCCCTTCCCGGTGCCCGGAGGGACGGAGGGTGCAATCTCCTCCTCCTCATCTTCCTCCGAAGCCCCGTCGATGACGTCCTAAACAAGGGGGGGGGTGCGGCGCCGGCACCGCTGGCCTCCCCAGCGGCCGCCGCCCACTGGGAGAGGTCCTCCTCCTCCACTTACGCCGCGACACTGTCCACCGTGTCGCCGGCGCTGCCGGCCTCCACGACGAGCCTCGCCGACTCCTCGGCAACCCTCGCCTCCCGCAACATGCAGGCGATGTAGTCCAACTCCACCTGAGAAGTGTCTTGGACAAGACGCAGCTCGTCGGTGACATATGCCTCGTGTAAGGCGTCAAAGAACTCTTGCACCCTGAGCTCGTCAGGCTCGACCCACCTCGGGTCAAGGCCATGCGCATTAAAGAGCGGCATCATGGCGATGATATCCGACTGATGAGAGTTGTTGCTGAGCGGGACCACCCCCGTCGGCAACTTGAAAACGGGCTCCTTGTCCACCTTGCCGGCATTCGCGACAGCTCTTGCCAACTTGTCGAACCGCTCTACCTCGCCCTCTTCATTAACCTCGAGCTGGAAGATTCGCTGGCAGAGATGAGCATGCCTCAGCACTATCAGGTTATGGTCGAGGCTGAGGCGGAGCCGCATGATATCAGCAGCATTCACAAAAAGCCAGGCCGGCCTCCCCTTATCATGCAGGGGGCAATCCGGCGACGGATGAAGTCCGCACCGATCATCTCGAGGGTGAGCCCGGCCCGGGTAAGCCTGAGGATCCTGGTGGTGGCGATCGTGAGCTTCTCGTCGTTGACGTCGACGTCGCCCCAGTCCTTTCCACGGACCGGCGCCACCTGACAGACCTCACAGAACGCCGGCGGATTCTCCTCCTCGATATAAAACCATCAGCCCCGCCACTCTTCCCACCCCTGCTTCATGGCGCCATCCGGGTATGCTCCTTTGGCCCTTGGGATCCAAGCGACGCTGCCGGTGATGGCGCCTCCCTTTTGGATCCGGGGGGAGAAATAGTGGCGGAAGAGCGCCGTGCTGGGATGCACCCCGACGAAGCCCTCGCAAAGGTGTGCGAAAAGGGCCATACACGCCATGGCATTTGGGGTGAAGTCCAGGAGGCGGAAGCCGAAGGTGTACATGATATCCTTGAAGAAATTAGAGAAAGGGGGACAGAGCCCGCACGAGAAGTAGTTGACAAAAAAAGGTACCGATTTGGGGAAGGCCCGGCACTGGCGGGGACGACGCGTGTGGCCGGATGGCCCGTCGCCTCTCCCCCATCTTCACACCCCACAGGACCTTGAAGTACTCCCGGAGCATGGGCACGTCGACCGTTGAGGGGAAAAGGGCGAATTGCGCTCGTCGCGCCACGAACTCGCTCTCCGACGGCTCCACCGCGCCGGCATCCTTGGTTGCCCCCTTTCCTTTGGAGGATTTGGGTGCCATTGTGGTCGCGGAAAGCAGGGGATGGCAGAAGCGTGTCGGTGATGAGCAGAAGTAGAGGCTCGAGGAAGAAGAAAGGGGGCGGCGGTTTCTAGATGGAGGGAGGCGCAGGAAAGGGGAAAAGTGAGCAGCGCGCCCGCAGTTATCCCTTTTTTATAGGGAAAACGCGGGCCTCCTCCTCTCCCATTAACTGTGACACGACGCATGCGTGCGGTTGCCATCCCACGCATGCCCCCCCACGTCACGCATGTGGATGACCCCCACGTCGCGCGTTCAATGCAGGTCGTGGGGAAGCGCAGCGGGTGGAACAATGGCCGTGGTAAAACCTCCTCAACTGCCCGCGCACAGTTCTGGGCCTAGCCCAACAACGCGCTACGCCTATGTGTGACCCAGGCCCGGGGGCTCCTGTTTGTGTACAAAAGTAGGGGCCTAGCTTTTGACCCCTTTACTTGTGCACGGGCAGTCAGAGCCGCCTGCCACGACCGCACATCAGCAAAGGCAAGAGAGGGAAGCCGAAGAAAAGCCAAGGCCACAGGGACAAGCAAAGCAAAACAACAAAGGACCAAGACCACAAAGGTTGCACGGGCAATGCAGGTTGCCCCGGCAAGATTCTAGCCGGGGCAGCTCGTCCACACCCGCTGAGCGAGCCACCTTCGAGCCCACCGACGCTAAGCAGTCGCGTTGGGACAGGGTTCGGGAGGTACCTCCGTGGTGGCATGCAGATCTTTGTGAAGACATAAAGCAATCAAGATCAAATGGGGATAGGAAGGCAACCGTCCCCACCAAAGAAACCCACAAGACCCCCCAGGCGCAGCGGCAAGACCGTTGCCGGGCCACCCGGCAAGACCATCGCCAAGCATCCCGGCAAGGCCACTACCAGGAATGCACCAGCCAAGTTCCTACCGCCGTTCATGTGCAGCCACCGACCCAACCAGCTGGGCAGGCACCTGTGCGGTAGCATGCAGACCTTCGTGGAGGCTCCACCACTGCGCCACCTCAGCTACCTGCCTGCCTACATGGCGCTGCATGCGTTGCTGACCGGGGTGCGTGTCGAAGCCAGGAGGGGCGGTGACGAATGGGACGGGCCTCACCCCCGTCCCCCAATAAAGTGACGGACACCTAAGCCCCGCATTTAATGCGTCTTGTCCTGTAATACTAGCGATAACCTCGCAACGCTGTAGCACTTTCCACCTCCTGTGTGCCACTGTGGCAGCCCCTTTCGCCTATAAAAGGAGGCCCATGGCATACTGGGAAGGGATTCGGCACTTTTGAACCTCGTAGCACCCAGAGCTAGTTCAAGAGCTCAAGAATACTAATACAACCACCAAAGTAGGTTCGTAGGGTTTTACGCATCTTTGCAGCCCAAACCTGGGTAAATCCCCTGTGTGCCATCCCCTAGTCCTGCTCTTCTCACGATTCCGCGCCCCGCAACCGCAGAAGGGATTCCAGTGATCCCATAGGTGTCGTTGCCCACCGACATCTGCCCTTGCAATGGCTGTTTTAGATCGGCGAATCATAAGCTCGCCAATAACGCCAGTATCCCTCTTGGTTATTTTAAGTTCCCAGAGGGTGTGAGGCAACAAGAGACAATAAAAAAGGTTTACACATGGTCTTAATCTAAAAAAGAAACCTTTGATTGGGGCCCTGCTGCACATCTACGCCTTTGTCTCTGTTGTGCCGTATCCTGGAAGGGTGTAGCACCATGGTCATCTGTAAAGAAAAAGGAAAAGCCCAGGTGAAAGAATCTGGTGTGACCATTCGAAAAGTTGATTATTATTAATGAACCATGAGAGTTCAATCTATTGTGTATTTAATAGGGTCAAGCCAAACTATGGACCCTTTTACATGCGGGCAACCCCTAGCACCACATATGGGGGCATAGCTGTTAATCCAGCTCATAGTTATCTGGGCTGCTACAACTAGTGGTGCGCCGAACATGTCTAGCTGTGTCCCTGGTCTCAACGACCGATTAGTTACTTGGGTTGGAGAGGCCGTTTAGTGGTTCGGCTGCTAGAGCCGCCACATATTCTTCCACACGCAGGGAACGCTCTATATTTCCGCTAATTGTGATGATGCCACGTGGACCGGGCATCTTGAGTTTGAGATAAGCGTAATGCGGTACTGCATTGAAACGAGCGAAGGCCGTTCTTCCGAGTAGTGCATGGTAGCTGCTTCGGAATGGAGCGATGTCGAAGATTAGTTCTTCACTTCGGAAGTTGTCGGGAGAACCGAATACAACCTCTAATGTTAGGGAGCCCGTGCAGCGGGCCTCTACGCCTGGTATTACTCCTTTAAAAGTAGTACTGCTTTGGCTGATTCTTGACGGGTCTATCCCCATCTTGCGGACAGTGTCCTGATATATCAGATTAAGACTACTGCCATCGTCCATGAGGACTCGGGTGAGATGGTATCCGTCAATTATTGGGTCGGGCACCAAGGCAGCCGAACCTCCATGCTGGATACTAGTTGGATGATCCCTGCGATCGAAAGTGATCGGGCAGGCCGACCATGGGTTGAATTTGGGTGCGACGGGCTCTACAGCGTATACGTCTTGGAGTGTGCGTTTGCGCTTCCACTTTGGTATGTGGGTTGTGTAAATCATGTTCACTGTTTTGACCTCTGGTGGGAATTTCTTCTGTCCCCCAGTGTTCGGCTGGCGAGGTTCGTCCTTGTCTTCACTTGGCAGCTCCCTCCCCATGTGTTCGGTGTTTAGCTTGCCGGCCTACTTGAAGACCCAACATTCTCTGTTGGTGTGATTCGCAGGTTTCTCAGGGGTGCCATGAATCTGACATGATCTGTCTAGAATTTTGTCTGGGCTGTCTTCATTATTTTGATGCTTGTTTTTATTGCGTCGCGGCTTCCCATTGCCATCCCTGATTTTGGATGTGCCTATGTCGCTGGTGCCGCTGTGGGCCAACCAACTGTCCTCGCCCGCGCAAAAGCGGGTCATAAGAGTTGTTAGGGCTTCCATTGTCCTCGGCTTTTCCTGGCCGAGGTGTCTGGCAAGCCATTCGTCCTGGACACTGTGTTTGAAGGCTGCTAAGGCTTTGGCATCCGGACAGTCGACGATTTGGTTCTTCTTGGTGAGAAATCTGTTCCAGAGCTTACGGGCTGACTCTCCGGGTTGTTGAATAATGTGACTCAAATCGTCTGCATCCGGAGGTCGGACATATGTGCCTTGAAAATTAGCCCCGAAAGCGTCCTCGAGTTCCTCCCAACTTTTAATTGAGTTTCCGGGGAGGCTTTTCAACCAGTACCGAGCTGGTCCTTTCAACTTGAGAAGGTATTTGATGGCGTGGAGATCATCTCTGCGAGCCATATGAATGTGAAGAATAAAGTGCTCAATCCAGACTGCAGGGTCTGTCATTCCGTGACATGCCTCGATGTGTACGGGTTTAAACCCCTCTAGAAATTCATGATCCAACACCTCATCGGTGAAGCACAGGGGGTGTGCGGCACCCCTGTATTTGGATGTGTCATGGCATGCGTCCGACGGATGTAGGGTTCGGTGTTGATTCCGAGCAGGTATTTGATCAGTATAGTCGGTTTGGTGGCCGTGATCCTGCGTAGGAGCATGATTCCTAGATCCATAGATGGACCTGGCCATACCGGCTCTTTTGTCCAGGTGCTCATATCGTGTCCTGACTTGTGTGCGGCATCATTAGCTACTCTGTCTCGGCCACGGGGTGGTCGGTCCGGCAGATCGGCCGTATTGTTTTTCAGCGGAATGGGCGCGATGGCCTCATCGTCGAATTCGGGCAGCAGCTTGCATTTTGGGTAGCTCTTTGTGTGGCGATCATCGCCGTATATTTCATCAGTGTTGAGCACTTTGTTCCATCTGTGGTTGAGCATATCCTACGTGGCTTTAAGACGTTGCTTCTGCTTCTTCAAGCTCCTCGTGGTGGCAATAAGCCTTCTGTGTAGGTGCTCTTGTTCCAATGCTTTTCCGGGATGATGTGTGCATCGTCGTCCAGACTGTTCTCCTCTCCGGAGACATGTTTGTAAGTTTTTTCTTCGGCATTGTTGTGATCGGACAGCGGCCCCAGACTGTGTTCGTCGTCCCTTGGCTCATGCTGCTCCATCGCTGGGTCTACGAGGTCGTCGTTATCTTTAGCGTCGTCCGGGGTATTACTCTTTCTTGTGCCGGTATCACTGTTTTTGCTATGGCGGGCTTTAGAGTGGCGCCGTTGACATAAGCGCTTTGTTTGCTTCTCGAGGGGATTATCCTCCGTTGCATCATCGCCATTGCTTTCTATGGGTGTGTCCACCTATCAGGACCCAGATCCTAAGTCACACCGATCTAGCATGTAACACATCATATCACTTTGCGGCCTCACGCACGGTATTCCCACGGGTGCCACCTTACCTGGCCCGGGACCGTTTGCGCCTTTTGGCTCACGTATATGATAGTGCCGCTAGCATCCATATGACAAGGAACCCGGGCTGACATGGCTAGTCGTGAACCCAAAGTAGCACTAACTTACAGGGACAGGCATACATGACCCAACAACGAACGTGTCAGTCATCAGCGAGTGAATCCAGGCTGTAGCACTGGGCTAGCAAGACTCCGGTGAACCGGGCTGTAGCGGGCTAACAGGACTCCGGAATTCATCGCGTGACATTTCCCCGAGGGGACAGACACAGGAACGAAGAAGTGTTGGGGAACGTAGCAGAAATTCAAAATTTTCCTACGTGTCACCAAGATCTATCTATGGAGAAACCACCAACAAGGGGAAGGAGAGTGCATCTACATACCCTTGTAGATCGCTAAGCAGAAGCGTTCAAGAGAACGGGGTTGAAGGAGTCGTACTCGTCATGATCCAAATCACCGGAGATCCTAGTGCCGAACGGACGACACCTCCGCGTTCAACACACGTACAGCCCGGTGACGTCTCCCACGCCTTGATCTAGCAAGGAGAGAGGAAGAGGTTGAGGAAGACTCCATCCAGCAGCAGCACAACGGCGTGGTGGTGGTGGAGGAGCGCGGCAATCCAGAAGGGCTTCGCCAAGCACCACGGGAGAGGAGGAGGGGGAGAGGCAGGGCTGCACCAATAGAGGGAGAAGTTCTCATGTGTTTCCCACCCCAAGGAGTGCGGCCAAGGGGGGAGGAGTGCCTCCCAAGTCAAGTGGAGGCCTCCCCCTTTAGGGTTTCCCCCTTCCCATGCGCATGGGCCTTAGGGGGCTGGTTCCCTTGGCCCATAAAGGCTAGGGCGCCCCCTTATAGCCCATGCTACTGTATTGGACGTGGTGGAACAATTTCCGGACCTCCGGACCTCTCCGGAATCCTCCGGAACCTTCTAGAAGCTTCCCGGTACAATACCGAAAAAACCCGAACTTTTTCCGGAACACGAACAACAACTTTCCATATATAAATCTTTACCTCCGGACTATTCCGGAACTCCTCATGACGTTCGGGATCTCATGCGGGACTCCGAACAACATTCGGTAACCACATACAAACTTCCTTTATAACCCTAGCGTCATCGAACCTTAAGTGTGTAGACCCTACGGGTTCGGGAGACATGCAGACATGACCGAGACGTTCTCCGGTCAATAACCAACAGCGGGATCTGGATACCCATGTTGGCTCCCACATGTTCCACGATGATCGCATCGGATGAACCACGATGTCAAGGACTCAATCGATCCCGTATATAATTCCCTTTGTCTAGCGGTATTGTACTTGCCCGAGATTCGATCGTCGGTATACCGATACCTTGTTCAATCTCGTTACCGGCAAGTCTCTTTACTCGTTATGTAACACATCATCCCATGATCAACTCCTTGATCACATTGTGCACATTATGATGATGTCCTACCGAGTGGGCCCAGAGATACCTCTCCGTTTACACGGAGTGACAAATCCCAGTCTCGATTCGTGCCAACCCAACAGACACTTTCGGAGATACCTGTAATGCACCTTTATAGCCACCCAGTTACGTTGTGACGTTTGGTACACCCAAAGCATTCCTACGGTATCCGGGAGTTGCACAATCTCATGGTCTAAGGAAAAGATACTTGACATTTAGAAAAGCTTTAGCATACGAACTACACGATCTTTGTGCTAGGCTTAGGATTGGGTCTTGTCCATCACATCATTCTCCTAATGATGTGATCCCGTTATCAACGACATCCAATGTCCATAGCCAGGAAACCATGACTATCTGTTGATCACAACGAGCTAGTCAACTAGAGGCTCACTAGGGACATATTGTGGTCTATGTATTCACACGTGTATTACGATTTCCGGATAATACAGTTATAGCATGAATAAAAGACTATTATCATGAACAAAGAAATATAATAATAACACTTTATTATTGCCTCTAGGGCATATTTCCAATAGTCTCCCACTTGCACTAGAGTCAATAATCTAGTTCACATCACCATGTGATTAACATTCACAGGTCACATCGCCATGTGACCAACATCCAAAGAGTCTACTAGTGTCTGTAAACTAGTTCACATCATCATGTGATTAAGACTCAATGAGTTCTCAGGTTTGATCATGTTTTGCTTGTGAGAGAGGTTTTTGGTCAACGGGTCTGAATCTTTCAGATCCGTGTGTGCTTTACAAATCTCTATGTCATCTCCTAGATGCAGCTACCACGCTCTATTTGGAACTATTCCAAATAACTGTTCTACTATACGTATCCGGTTTGCTACTCAGAGTCACTCGGATAGGTGTTAAAGCTTGCATCGACGTAACCCTTTACGCCGAACTCTTTATCACCTCCATAACCGAGAAAATTCCTTAGTCCACTAGTTACTAAGGATAACTTTGACCGCTGTACTGTGATCTATTCTTAGATCACTCTTGTACCCCTTGACTGACTCATGGCAAGGCACAGTTTAGGTGCGGTACACAGCATAGCATACTGTAGAGCCTACGTCTAAAGCATAGGGGACGACCTTCGTCCTTTCTCTCATTTCTGCCGAGGTCGAGCTTTAAGTCTTAACTTCGTACCTTACAACTCAGGCAAGAACTTCTTCTTTGACTGATCCATCTTGAACACCTTCAAGATCATGTCAAGGTATGTGCTCATTTGAAAGTATTATTAAGCATTTTGATCTATCCTTATAGATCTTGATGTTCAATGTTCAAGTAGCTTAATCCAGGTTTTCTATTGAAAAACACCTTTCAAATAACCCTATATGCTTTCTAGAAAATCTACGTCATCTCTGATCTATGATATGTCGACAACATATATTCATCAGAAATTCTATAGTGCTCCCACTCACTTCTTTGGAAATACAAGTTTCTCATAAACTTTGTATAAACCCAAATCTTTGATCATCTTATCAAAGTGCACATTCCAACTCCGAGATGCTTACTCCAGTCCTTAGAAGGATTGCTGGAGCTTTGCATACCTTTTAGCATCCTTAGGATCGCCAAAACCATTCTGATTGTATCACATACAAACTTTCCTTACGAAAACTGATAAGGAAACTCGTTTTGACATCCATCTGCCAGATTTCATAAATGCATCTAATGCTAACATGATTCCGACGGACTTTAAGCATCGCTACAGATGAGAAAATCTCATCGTAGTCAACTCCTTGAACTTGTGAAAAAACACTTCGCCACAAGTCGAGCTTCATAGATGGTGACATTACCATCCACGTCCGTCTTCTTCTTAAAGATCCATTTATCTCAATGGCTTGCCGATCATCGGGCAAGTCCACCAAAGTCCATGCTTTGTTCTAATAAATGGATCCTATCTCGGATTTCATGGCTTCTAACCATTTGTCGGAATTTGGGCCCACCATCGCTTCTCCATAGCTCGTAGGTTCATTGTTGTCTAGCAACATGACCATCAAGACAGGATTACTGTACCACTCTGAAGTAGTACGTATCCTTGTCACCCTACGAGGTACGGTAGTGACTTGATCCGAAATTTCATGATCACTATCATAAGCTTCTACTTCAGTTGGTGTAGGTGCCACAGGAACAACTTCCTCTGCCCTACTACACACTAGTTGAAGTGACGGTTCAATAACCTCATCAAGTCTCCACCATCCTCCTACTCAACTTTTCGAGAGAAACCTTTCCTCGAGAAAGGACCCGATTCAAGAAACAATCCATATTGCTTTCGGATCTGAATTAGGAGGTATACCCAACTGTTTTGGGTGTCCTATGAAGATGCATTTTATCCGCTTTGGGTTCGAGCTTATCAACCTGAAACTTTTTCACATAAGTGTTGCAGCCCCAAACCTTTAAGAAATGACAGCATAGGTTTCTCTCAACCGGTGTCATCTCAACAGAATTACGTGGTACCCTATTAAAGTGAGTGCGGATGTCTCTAATGCCTAACCCATGAACGATAGTGGTAATTCGATAAGAGACATCATGGTACACACCATATCCAATAGGGTGCAACTATGATGTTCGGACACACCATCAAACTATGGTGTTCCAGGTGGTATTAATTGTGAAACAATTTCCACAATGTCTTAATTGCGTGCCAAAACTCGTAACTCAGATATTCATCTCTATGATCATATCATAGACATTTTATCCTCTTGTCACAATGATCTTCTACTTCACTCTGAAATTACTTGAACCATTCAATAATTCAGACTTGTGTTTCATCAAGAAAATATTCTCAACATCTACTCGAATCATTTGTGAAGTAAGAACATAACGATATTCACTGCATGCCTCAGCACTCATTGGACTGCACACATCAAAAATGTGTTGCTTCCAACAAGTTGCTATCTTGTTCCATTTTACTGAAACCGAGGTTTTTCAGTCATCTTGCCTATGTGGTATGATTTGCATATCTCAAGTGATTCAAAATCAAGTGACTCCAAATGATCCATCTGCATGGAGTTTCTTCATGCATATACACCAATAGACATGGTTCGCATGTCTCAAACTTTTCAAAAACGAGTGAGTCCAAAGATCCATCAACATGGAGCTTCTTCATGCGTTTTATACCATTATGACTTACATGGCAGTGCCACAAGTAAGTGGTACTATCATTACTATCTTATATCTTTTGGCATGAAAATGTGTATCACTACGATCGAGATTCAATAAACCATTCATTTTAGGTGCAAGACCATTGAAGGTATTATTCAAATAAATAGAGTAACCATTATTCTCTTTAAATGAATAACCGTATTGCGATAGTCATAATCCAATCATGTCTATGCTCAACGCAAACACCAAATAACAATTATTTAGGTTTAACACCAATCTCGTTGGTAGAGGGAGCGTGCGATGCTTGATCACATCAAGCTTGGAAAAACTTCCAACACATATCGTCAGCTCACCTTTAGCTAGTCTCCGTTTATTTCGTAGCTTTTATTTCGAGTTACTAATACTTAGCAACCGAACCGGTATCTTATACCCTGGTGCTACTAGGAGTACTAGTAAAGTACATATTAACATAATGTATATCCAATATACTTCTATCGACCTTGCCAGCCTTCTCATCTACCAAGTATCTAGGGTAATTCTGCTCCAGTGGCTGTTCCCTTTATTACAGAAGCACTTAGTCTCGGGTTTGGGTTCAACCTTGGGTTTCTTCACTAGAGCAGCAGCTGAATTGCCGTTTCATGAAGTATCCCTTTGTTCCCTTGCCCTTCTTGAAACTAGTGGTTTCACCAACGATCAACAATTGATGCTCCTTCTTGATTTCTACTTTCGCGGTGTCAAACATCGCGAATATTTCAAGGATCATCATATCTATCCCTGATATGTTATAGTTCATCACGAAGCTCTAGCAGCTTGGTGGCAATGACTTTGGGGAAACATCACTATCTCATCTGGAAGATCAACTCCCACTCGATTCAAGTGATTGTTGCACTCAGACAATCTGAGCACAAGCTCAACGATTGAGCTTTTCTCCCTTAGTTTGCAGGCTAAGAAAATCGTCGGAGGTCTCATACCTCTTGACGTGGGCATGAGCCTGAAATCCCAATTTCAGCCCTTGAAACATCTCATATGTTCCGTGATGTTTCGAAAAACGTCTTTAGTGCCTCAACTCTAAACCGTTTAACTGAACTATCACGTAGTTATCAAAACGTGTATGTCCGATGTTCGCAACATCCACAAACGACGTTTGGGGTTCGGCACATTGAGCAGTGCATCAAGGACATAAGCTTTCTACTGTCCGCATAATTGCTACTTTTAACTTTCAACTATATTTTCTCTAGGAACATATCTAAAACAGTAGAACTAAAGCGCGAGCTTACGACATAATTTGCAAAGATCTTTTGACTATGTTCAGGATAATTAAGTTCATCTTATGAACTCCCACTCAGATAGACATCCCTCTGGTCATCTAAGTGATTACATGATCCGAGTCAACTAGGCCATGTCCGATCATCACGTGAGACGGACTAGTCATCATCGGTGAACATCTTCATGTTGATCGTATCTACTATACGACTCATGCTCGACCTTTCGGTCTCCGTGTTCCGAGGCCATGTCTGTACATGCTAGGCTCGTCAAGTTAACCCTAAGTGTTTTCGCTGTGTAAAACTATCTTACACCCGTTGTATGTGAATGTAAGAATCCATCACACCCGATCATCACGTGGTGCTTAGAAGCGACGAACTGTAGCAACGGTGCACAGTTAGGGGAGAACACTTCTTGAAATTTTGTAAGGGATCATCTTATTTACTACCGTCGTCCTAAGTAAACAAGATGCATAATCATAATAAACATCACATGCAATTATATAGTTGTGACATGATATGGCCAATATCATATAGCTCCATTGATCTTCATCTTCGGGGCTCCATGATCATCTTGTCATCGGCTTGACACCATGATCTCCATCATCATGATCTCCATCATCGTGTCTTCTTGAAGTTGTCACGCCAACGACTACTTCTACTTCTATGGCTAACGCGTTTAGCAATAAAGTAAAGTAAGTTACATGGCGTTGTTCAATGACACGCAGGTCATACAATAAATTAAGACAACTCCTATGGCTCCTGCCGGTTGTCATACTCATCGACATGCAAGTCGTGAATCCTATTACAAGAACATGATCAATCTCATACATCACATATCATTCATCACATTCTTCTTGGCCATATCACATCACATAGCATACGCTGCAAAAACAAGTTAGACGTCCTCTAATTGTTGTTTGCATGTTTTACGTGGCTGCTATGGGTTTCTAGCAAGAACGTTTCTTACCTACGCAAAACCACAACGTGGTATGCCAATTGCTATTTACCCTTCATAAGGACCCTTTTCATCGAATCCGTTCCGACTAAAGTGGGAGAGACTGGCACCCGCTAGCCACCTTATGCACCAAGTGCATGTCAATCGGTGGAACCTGTCTCACGTAGGAGTACGTGTAAGGTCGGTCCGGGCCGCTTCATCCCACAATACCGTCGAAACAAGATTGGACTAGTAACGGTAAGCATATTGAACAAAATCAACGCCCACAACTACTTTGTGTTCCACTCGTGCAAAGAAACTACGCAATAGACCTAGCTCTGATACCACTGTTGGGGAACGTAGCAGAAATTCAAATTTTTCCTACGTGTCACCAAGATCTATCAATGGAGAAACCAGCAACGAGGGGAAGGAGAGTGCATCTACATACCCTTGTAGATCGCTAAGCGGAAGCGTTCAAGAGAACGGGGTTGAAGGAGTCGTACTCATCGTGATCCAAATCACCGGAGATCCTAGTGCCGAACGGACGGCACCTCCGCGTTCAACACACGTACAGCCCGGTGACGTCTCCCATGCCTTGATCCAGCAAGGAGAGAGGGAGAGGTTGAGGAAGACTCCATCCAGCAGCAGCACAACGGCGTGGTGGTGGTGGAGGAGCGTGGCAATCCAGCAGGGCTTCGCCAAGCACCACGGGAGAGGGGGAGGGGGAGAGGCAGGGCTGCACCAATAGAGGGAGAAGTTCTCATGTGTTTATTAGCCCCAAATCTCAAATATATATAGGGGGAAGGGGGGGCTGCGCCCCCTTTAGGGTTTCCCACCCCAAGGGGTGCGGCCAAGGGGGGAGGAGTGCCTCCCAAGTCAAGTGGAGACCTCCCCCTTTAGGGTTTCCCCCTTCCCATGCGCATGGGCCTTGGGGGGCTGGTTCCCTTGGCCCATAAAGGCTAGGGCGCCCCCTTACAGCCCATGCTACTGTATTGGACGTGGTGGAACAATTTCCGGACCTCCGGACCCCTCCGGAATCCTCCGGAACCTTCTGGAAGCTTCCCGGTACAATACCGAAAAAACCCGAACTTTTTCCGGAACCCGAACAACAACTTTCCATATATAAATATTTACCTCCGGACTATTCCGGAACTCCTCGTGACGTCCGGGATCTCATCCGGGACTCCGAACAACATTCGGTAACCACATACAAACTACCTTTATAACCCTAGCGTCATCGAACCTTAAGTGTGTAGACCCTACGGGTTCGGGAGACATGCAGACATGACCGAGACGTTCTCCGGTCAATAACCAACAGCGGGATCTGGATACCCGTGTTGGCTCCCACATGTTCCACGATGATCTCATCGGATGAACCACGATGTCAAGGACTCAGTCGATCCCATATACAATTCCCTTTGTCTAGCGGTATTGTACTTGCCCGAGATTCGATCGTCGGTATACCGATACCTTGTTCAATCTCGTTACCGGCAAGTCTCTTTACTCGTTCCGTAACACATCATCCCGTGATCAACTCATTGATCACATTGTGCACATTATGATGATGTCCTACCGAGTGGGCCCAGAGATACCTCTCCGTTTACACGGAGTGACAAATCCCAGTCTCAATTCATGCCAACCCAACAGACACTTTCGGAGATACCTGTAATGCACCTTTATAGCCACCCAGTTACGTTGTGACGTTTGGTACACCCAAAGCATTCCTACGGTATCCGGGAGTTGCACAATCTCATGGTCTAAGGAAAAGATACTTGACATTTAGAAAAGCTTTAGCATACGAACTACACGATCTTTGTGCTAGGCTTAGGATTGGGTCTTGTCCATCACATCATTCTCCTAATGATGTGATCCCGTTATCAACAACATCCAATGTCCATAGCTAGGAAACCATGACTATCTGTTGATCACAACGAGCTAGTCAACTAGAGGCCCACTAGGGACATATTGTGGTCTATGTATTCACACGTGTATTACGATTTCCGGATAATACAGTTATAGCATGAATAAAAGACTATTATCATGAACAAAGAAATATAATAATAACACTTTTATTATTGCCTCTAGGGCATATTTCCAACAAGAAGGACACATGCCGGCCAACCTAAGTGTTCCGGAGCAGTAGCAAGCTACCATGGCTCAGTGGAAACACTAGGAGACATTTCCCGGTAAGAGAGGCTACTAAGGATAAACAACTAGATAGTCAGATCCCACACATACCAAGCATTTCAACAACATACACACAATATGCTCGATATGTGCAAATACAACATGGCATCACAACATGACTCTACAACTCAAGTATTTTATTCAATAGGCTCCAAGGAGCGGGATATTACAATCATGGGTCTCATGACCCAACAATCAGAGCATACAAGTCAAAGCACATGCGGAAGCTTAACATGTCTGAGTACAGACATCTACAAATGAATAAGGCTGAGAAGCCTGACTATCTACCAGATCTTGCCGAGGGCACAAGATCATAGCTGAGGTAACAAGCTAAACGTCGAAGTCCACGTGGTACTACTAGCGAGACTGAAGTCTCTCTGCAAAAACATAAATTAAGCAACGTGAGTACAAATGTACCCAGCAAGACTTACATCAGATCTAACTACATATGCATCATTATCAACAAAGGGGGTGGTGGGGTTTAACTGCAGCAAGCCAGCTTTGACTCGGTGGCTATCCTGTACTACGACTGCAAGTAACTCTCTTGAGGTGGCGCACAGGAGTCCACATATTCACCATATCAATACACCACTATGGATCCGCTCCCGTCTCCCAACGAGAACGCCATCCATAGCACTCACGCTTATCTTGCGCATTTTAGAGTATCCACTTCCACTTGTCTATGAACTGTACAGGCAACCTAGAAGTCCTTTTCCGCGGACACGGCTATTCGAATAGATCATATTAACCCTGCAGGGGTGTACTTCTTCACACATGCTCTCACCACTTACCGCCGTTTACCCGACATGTACTCGGCAACCTTCAAGCGGAAGCCCAGCGAGGGTGTCGGCCACGACCTGACTAACCACACAAGTCTCTCATCCAGGTTTATCGCCTATTCGGGTTCCATCCGCAAGGAGATCCGGCCGGGGTGTCGCTCATGGCCCCAAACGATGTGAGCAGGGTTCCCAAGCCCACCATCTAGGTGACACTTGGTACACCGTGCCACTGTGCCTAGTCTGTCCCAATCCCACCTATACCGGGTGCCACTTGGTAGACTACTAACACTACCTACAAACACCAGAAACTAGTTGCAACTCCTGGACAGAGATCGAGTTGATTAATAAGTCGAGAGAGCTTGGAGCGCCCGGAGCCCAATGTGTGGTAGTAACTGTTCATGGATCACAAACACAGAACTCAGTTCCTAAGGACGGCTGCAATGAGACAACCCACCATGTACTCCTACATGGCCTCTCACCGCTACCTTTACCAAATCGTGTTCACACACTTAGCTCTCAATAGTAGGACATGTTCACCACATTCCAATTCAACCCCGATGAATCAGACCTGACACAACTCTAAGCAATAGCAGGCATGACAAACAAGCATGAATGAGTAGGCACATCCGGGCTCAAACAACTCCTACTTATGCTAGTGGGTTTCATCTATTTACTGTGGCAAAGACAGGTCATGCAGAGGATAAAGGGTTCAGCTACCGCAGCAAGTAACAGATGAATCGTTGTTGTCCTAATGCAGTAAAAGAGAGCAGAAGCGAGAGAGTGGGATTGTATCGCAATGAACAAGGGGTTTTTGCTTGCCTGGCACTTTTGAAGATAGTATAGTTCTCCATCGGTGTCATCGAACTTATCGTCGGAACCACATAGCGATGACGACGGGATGCTCGGCGAGGTCGGGGACGGTCCGGAGCCGACGAATTTGACGGTGATGGCCGGCGGTCCCGAGGTTGAAGAAGGCATCGATGGCGGTGTTGCAGTGAATCCCGGCTTGCGTGGCTCGTCGAGGAGATGCTTCAGGTCCTTGCGGAGCTATTGGTCACAGTGGTTGGGCTAGGGGATGGCCGTGGCTGCGGCGGTGCTTTCCGGCGTGCGGTAGGGTACTCGGGCGCGCTGCAGAGAGAGATCCAGGAAGGGGGTGAGACCGCAGGAGAGTGAGAGAGAGAGGCAGGGAGGTGCGTGGCGTCGCCAAACGCGAGGGGGAAGCAGAAGGCGGCAAGCAGGAGCTGGCGCAGCTCGGCTGTGCGCTCTCCATGCAGCTGCCTCGCCTTCTGGTAGAAGGTTGAAGAAAGGCGCTGCGCTGGCTGGGCTGCACAGTGTTGGGCCGACTGGAGCGCCAGGTAAATTGGCCCAGGTAACTCTCTCTCTCTTCGTTTCCTATTTTAATTACTGTTTTCTATTTTTCTGCAACTTTGTGGATTTATTAAAAATACTAAATCAATCCCAAAAATCATGCAACTACTCATGACCTCTGTTGGAAATATATCCTATAGTAAACATTTCAGTTTGGGATTATTTGAGCATTTAAAATATTTTATAGCATTTAAATGCCCAAATGCAAATACTATATGATTTAATTCAATAATCCAGAATGGCCTAGAAAAATATGCACCATTTTTGGGAGAGGTTCTAGACCAATCCAAAAATAATGAACTTTTCTGAAGAGCATTTTGGGTTCATTGAGAATATTTTTATTTGAACCTAGTTGATTTGATCTGGTGCTACGGTTTTAGCAATCCCTATTTCAAGTTCATTTGAAAAGTTAAACATGATGCACACATGAAGGGCTAGCCTACTATATGCCAGGACCAGGGATGTGACAACTCGCCCCCACTAAACAAGAATCTCGTCCCGAGATTCAAGCATAGGGTAGGATGAAGGGGGAACGCAAACTAACATAATCTTCATGATCCAGGTGGCACTTCATAAGAGCGTTGATTTGATCCTCATCTTTGTCTCGACGTCTTCCTCTAAGAACTCCAGCTAATCATGACAAGAAGAGGAAAGGAAAACTCTAGATGAATTGATCTTCTCGAAGACCGAACAACTCAGGATCAACCCATGGGATGAGCCATAGCAGCATCTCTTGAGCTGAGATACAAAACACACATCTAGAGGGATGGAGTGAAACACATGACCAAGGTTCACTAGGTAGAAAACAATTCCACACTTAAGAGGGTGGTGAACGGTTGTCAACGTAGCGAGGAGTTAAGTTGGCATGACACCATAACGATGCACCTTAGGGAAGGTGACTCATAGAAATATCCCCTTAAGTGGAAAAAAGAATTACCTTTGATTCAAAGATCATTGAAACTCTTTATACCTGCCTAATGCAATTCTCGAGCGATCGTTTGGAGGGTTTCGGTAGAATGGCATACCCAGATTAGAATGGATGATGTGGATTACCTTGTTGAAGACAACACAAGGGATGATTTTGCTTGCGCATTCTCTCAAGAACTTGAGCATTTCCATATTCATCAAATTTTTACCAACATACGTGTCAAGGATCCTGGCAACACAACATACCCCCATGATGGATAGTGATGGACAATGCAGATGCATAGGAAGATAACAGCTTCTCAGATTTCACCTTGGCTAGGCCAAGGAAACAAAATCTGGATGATCGACTGAGAGACATTTAGCACTCCGCTTCTAATGTTCTCCTTGATGTGCTAGCGTAATCCATACATAATTATGGTTTTATATCTAGAACATCAAGTAAAAGGTCGGACTTCGGGAACACAAAAATCCATAAGGAACAACTAGGGAGTAGATCCTACGAAATCCTTATGGGGAGGTGGCCAACTTCTTCAAACAAGATACTACAATAATAGGTCTTCCGGCTGGGTGTGTTGGCCACGACATCCACTTTACTAGTTATCGAGGGACCAATATTATAGTTCTTGGGAAATGTTCCAACCATCATATCTGCCTGAGATTCAGATCTGGTTGGTGTTAGGATATTCCAGACTCATAGAGTCTAGGAAGAAAAATGGAAGTTTGCAACACAAATCGACGAGATGACGTTGCGAGATTCTCGGGAAATGAACTACGATAGCAAGCTCCAAAGCATGAGCTGGTTCTGCTACGCATGTGTGAACATGCTGTTCCAGACAAACATGATCACATGGTAGTCTTACAATAAAACACTGCCGAGTTCTGGTAGGGAACCATCATTGCGGATAACGGAGTCCTTGCATAAGTCATATGATTAGCTCTTATGAAGGAACTTCTTCTCCTTGAACAAATCAATCAGTGGCTTGGGGTGCTACGGAATACATATGGAGTGGAGGTAATTAATCTACCAAACCATAGTATACTTTGCACATGTGTGACTAACTTGGGATGATTCCAAAGGAAACAAACATTGACTTCCTTGAATTCACGGCGACAACTTGCATCAGATGCACATGAATTAAAGAGAGTCACTTCTTTCATCCGAACATATGCTTCATGCACGGGACATGAAGATAATGCTTATAAAGTTTCCAACACTAGCTCAATGTTTAACATGAATCATGGAGGAGACAAAATGCTACTGATGGGCTCAACAACAACTCATCAGAATTTCCATATCACTGGAATTCCGCCATTATGTGAACAAGGTGATAGTATTGGTCAGACCAAAAGATATAATGGTGTATGCTCGAGGGACAGCCACGAGTAAGACAACATTACGAACATCGTTGGTTCTGATTCGATTTGATGATAGCCCATACTCAAATCAAAGTTTTTATAAGACAATAGGTCCAACAACTGATCACAGGGACCAATCAATGAAGATATCATCTTTCTTCAACTAACACACCAACACCCGGATATCCCTTTGAAATGAACTAAGTTAGGTAAGCTTTTATCTTCCAACTCTCCAAGTTGTTGTTTAGCTTAACCAACTAGCTCAGGGTTATCCAACACGGATTCTTGGAGAAAGGGTGGTTTCAAAAACCAGCTTGATCACGAGCTCAACATAGCGGTCAGGTGACAACCTGGTGATACTTCCGAGAAGATAATCGGAAACTCACGAACCACCGGTATGCTTCTAAGCTCGAGAACAATCTTGCTTTTCAGGGCAAGATGATGTGCTCAAATAAGCGAGGGATTGGCACAATCCTAACTCATTGATCGAGAAGTGCACCGGAAGTAAGGACTAGGTAGCACGATCAACCCTAGGGTGACGATTCAATAATCAACACGCTAAGGATGAGATTGTTGTTCATTAACTACCATGCAACATAGTTGGTAGGAGTATTGACTTCACACATCATAGTTCACTTGTCGGCATTCCGGTTGCGACAACACGAAACCGAGGAATGAATAATGATGGCGAGAAATATCACTGCATCAAGAATTCATAAGAGGGTGTGCAATTCCCATGAAACTCTTGACATAAAGAAGGTAATACTTCAAGGTAGAGCAGAGCAGAAGCTGGATTGGCATTTTGATCTGCGGAATACAATTGCTTTGACCCAATCCTAGACATGGTTGAGGTACTGGAGTTTGTTTCTCCAAGTCATTCCGGATAGAATGGCTTGACGAACCACAAGGGTACTAGGCATCGATGAACGAATGCACGCATACCCTTGACTATCAAATGATACACGGGGTCAGAACACAGCTAAAGAGAACAACTCAAGGAACATACGATTTTCTGAGTTGTGGATGCATAGATTAGTATGTCGAGCAAGCTCATCATATTTCTTCCGGATAACCCATGCAGAAGGGTAGAACTGGCAGAGTAGCAGCATAGAATCGAGAACTCGTCAAGAGCACTCTTATTGTGATCTTTTGATCCAACAAACTTCTGCCATAAACGGTTCATAGTATTTGGAAGAAGGAAATACCACGGACCTAGAGGACTAATGCAAAGGTTACTAATATCCTAAAGGAACTAGCAAACACTAACAACACGAGGTAAGTATAGTGAATCTTGGGTCAAGAACCCAGGAATAGAATACCTACTACTAAGTGGCATCACGGGATGCTCTCGAGAATGATGGCCAGATTCATCACACTGGAACTCAAACATGGCTAGATTACTAGGTAATACTCCAAGACACCTAGGGCCATAATCATAATTCCAACATATATATCAAGGCAATAGGGTACCTCAACTCACCGATTAGTGTGGTTAAACTGGCCAGAGAGGACATCGGGAACGGAAAGAAGGGATTTGCAAATGCATCAGATTGTTTAGAAACCTGGGATGACTCGGACAGCATAACGGCTGTAAATGCTCAAAAGAATTTGAGACATGCTACAAAAATGGTGGCATAACCACTCAGAAGCATAATATCAAGGTTTCGAGATCAACAGTTAACATACAGAGGTAGAAACTGAACTGAGGCTTAAATCCAACAATCTTACAAGTCTACAGATTAGTAACACGTGATCCTAATAGAAAGAAGAGATAGCCTAGTTCCTTAACCCCGTAGGAAAGATAGGATGACTTGGATCAGAAGGCATAAGGTATAAGGAGTAAAAAGAGCCTTACGTTCCATCCCACAATCAATTCCCTTATATAACTAAAGAATTTCTAGACTCAACTTCGACCAGTTTGGCTTGGTAATCCTACAGGCAGTCAAGCTCTGATACCAAAGCTGTCAGGACCCCGATCCTAAGTCACACCGATCTAGCATGTAACACATCATATCACTTTGCGGCCTCATGGACGGTATTCCCACGGGTGCCACCTTACCTGGCCCGGGACCGTTTGCGCCTTTTGGCTCACGTATATGATAGTGCCGCTAGCATCCATATAACAAGGAACTCGGGCTGACATGGCTAGTCGTGAACCCAAAGTGGCACTAACTTACAGGGACAGTCATACATAACCCAACAACGAACGTGTCGGTCATCAGCGAGTGAATCCAGGCTGTAGCACTGGGCTAGCAGGACTCCAGTGAACCGGGCTGTAGCGGGCTAACAGGACTCTGGAATTCATCGCGTGACATTTCCCCGAGGGGACAGACACAGGAAAGAAGAAGGACACATGCCGGCCAGCCTAAGTGTTCCGGAGCAGTAGCAAGCTACCATGGCTCAGTGGAAACACTAGGAGACATTTCCCGGTAAGAGAGGCTACTAAGGATAAACAACTAGATAGTCAGATTCCACACATACCAAGCATTTCAATAACATACACACAATATGCTCGATATGTGCAAATACAAC
Organism: Triticum aestivum; assembly: GCF_018294505.1. Lineage (NCBI taxonomy): Eukaryota > Viridiplantae > Streptophyta > Magnoliopsida > Poales > Poaceae > Triticum > Triticum aestivum. The sequence goes on from NC_057813.1 coordinate 267,033,488, forward strand.
ATGGCATCACAACATGACTCTACAACTCAAGTATTTTATTCAATAGGCTCCGAGGAGCGGGATATTACAATCATGGGTCTCATGACCCAACAATCAGAGCATACAAGTCAAAGCACATGCGGAAGCTTAACATGTCTGAGTACAAACATCTACAAATGAAAAAGGCTGAGAAGCCTGACTATCTACCAGATCCTGCCGAGGGCACAAGATCGTAGCTGAGGTAACAAGCTAAATGTCGAAGTCCACACGGTACTACTAGCGAGACTGAAGTCTCTCTGCAAAAACATAAATTAAGCAACGTGAGTACAACTGTACCCAGCAAGACTTACATCAGATCTAACTACATATGCATCATTATAGACAAAGGGGGTGGTGGGGTTTAACTACAGCAAGCCAGCTTTGACTCGGTGGCTATCCTGTAATATGACTGCAAGTAACTCTCTTGAGGTGGCGCACAGGAGTCCACATATTCACCATATCAATACACCACTATGGATCCGCTCCTGTCTCCCTACGAGAACGCCATCCATAGCACTCACGCTTATCTTGCGCATTTTAGAGTATCCACTTCCACTTGTCTATGAACTGTACAGGCAACCCAGAAGTCCTTTTCCGCGGACACGGCTATTCGAATAGATCATATTAACCCTGCAGGGGTGTACTTCTTCACACACACTCTCACCACTTACCGCCGTTTACACGACATGTACTCGGCGACCTTCAAGCGGAAGCCCAGCGAGGGTGTCGGCCACGACCTGACTAACCACACAAGTCTCTCGTCCAGGTTTATCGCCTATTCGGGTTCCATCCGCAAGGAGATCCGGCCGGGGTGTCGCTCACGGCCCCAAACGATGTGAGCAGGGTTCCCAAGCCCACCATCTGGGTGCCACTTGGTACACCGTGCCACTGTGCCTAGTCTGTCCCAAGCCCACCTATACCGGGTGCCACTTGGTAGACTACTAACACTACCTACAAACACCAGAAACTAGTTGCAACTCCTGGACAGAGATCGAGTTGATTAATAAGTCGAGAGAGCTTGGAGCGCCCGGAGCCCAATGTGTGGTAGTAACTGTTCATGGATCACAAACACAGAACTCAGTTCCTGAGGATGGCTGCAATGAGACAACCCACCATGTACTCCTGCATGGCCTCTCACCGCTACCTTTACCAAATCGTGTTCACACACTTAGCTCTTAGCAGTAGGACATGTTCACCACATTCCAATTCATCCCTGATGAATCAGACCTGACACAACTCTAAGCAATAGCAGGCATGACAAACAAGCATGAATGAGTATGCACATCCGGGCTCAAACTACTCCTACTCATGCTAGTGGGTTTCATCTATTTACTGTGGCAAAGACAGGTCATGCAGAGGATAAAGGGTTCAGCTACCGCAGCAAGTAACAGATGAATCGTTGTTGTCCTAATGCAGTAAAAGAGAGCAGGAGCGAGAGAGTGGGATTGTATTGGAATGAAAAAGGGGGTTTTGCTTGCCTGGCACTTCTGAAGATAGTATAGTTCTGCATCGGTGTCATCGAACTTATCGTCGGAACCACATAGCGATGACGACGGGACGCTCGGCGAGGTCGGGGACGGTCCGGAGCCGACGAATTTGACGGTGATGGCCGGTTGTCCCGAGGTTGAAGAAGGCATCGATGGCGGTGTTGCGGTGAAACCTGGCTTGCGTGGCTCGTCGAGGGGATGCTTCAGGTCCTTGTGGAGCTATTGGTCACGGTGGTTGGGCTATGGGATGGCCGTGGCTGCGGTGATGCTTTCCGGTGTGCGGCAGGGTACTCGGGCGCGCTGCAGAGAGAGATCTAGGAAGGGGGTGAGAGCGCGGGAGAGTGAGAGAGAGAGGCAGGGAGGTGCGTGGCGTCGCCAAATGCGAGGGGGAAGCAGAAGGCGGCAAGCAGGAGCTGGCGCAGCTCGGCTGTGTGCTCTCCACGCAGCTGCCTCGCCTTCTGGCAGAAGGTTGAAGAAAGGCGCTGCGCTGGCTGGGCTGCACAGTGTTGGGCCGGCTGGAGCGCCAGGTAAGTTGGCCCAGGTAACTCTCTCTCTCTCTCTCTCTCCGTTTCCTATTTTAATTACTGTTTTCTATTTTTCTGCAACTTTGTGGATTTATTAAAAATACTAAATCAATCCCAAAAACCATGCAACTACTCATGACCTCTGTTGGAAATATATCCTACAGTAAACATTTCAGTTTGGGATTACTTGAGCATTTAAAATATTTTATAGCATTTAAATGCCCAAATGCAAATACTATATGATTTAATTCAATAATCCAGAATGGCCTAGAAAAATATGCACCATTTTTGGGAGAGGTTCTAGACCAATCCAAAAATAATGAACTTTTCTGAAGAGCATTTTGGGTTCATTGAGAATATTTTTATTTGAACCTAGTTGATTTGATCTGGTGCTACGGTTTTAGCAATCCCTATTTCAAGTTCATTTGAAAAGTTAAACATGATGCACACATGAAGGGCTAGCCTACTACATGCCAGGACCAGGGATGTGACACCACCATGTATATATCATATGATGAGGTGGCTGTCCAGCGCCCTGGGGGCAGTGGTTCCCGTTCTTCTCCGGCATCGTCGTCCATACTGTCGGTGTCTTCAGAGTCGAATTCAAGCACGTCGGTTAAGTCGTCGACAGTGGCTATTAAGGGGTGGTGGGTGGGTAACGAATTTCTTCTTCGTCCGCTTCCCACTCAAGCCGGATATAGTTCGGCCAAGAGTCTCCTGACAGGGAGAGGGATTTTAATGAGTTTAGCACGTCACACAAGGGTGAGTGCTGAAAGATGTCCGCGGAGCTAAACTCCATGATCGGTACCCAATCAGATCCGATGGGCACAAATGCACGCGGTTCGGAGCCTATGGCCGGAGATGAGTCCGCGGGTCCGGTGACACAGACCTTATTGGAAGTGGAATCTGTGTTCAGCTTTATCGCTGATGAGTATGCAGCCTCCATGGCGGGGTCCATCCACCCATCCTCGGATGGCACGATCTGCTCCAGATTTAAGGCCAGGGCAGCCGTAGGTGCGATCTCCTGAACACCGTCTGATGGAAGATCTAGGTCATGCTCATCGCGACTGTAGGGTGCACCTGTTATGGGCTCGAATCCGTCGAAGACCAAGTCTTCGCGGATGTCGGCAATGTAATTCAGGCTTCCAAACCTGACCTGATGGCCACGGGCATAGCTATTAATCTACTCCAGATGGCCAAGCAAGTTGGCCCGCAGTGCGAAGCCGCCGAATAAGAAGATCTTTCTAGGGAGGAAAACCTCACCCTGGACCGCATGATTATAGATGATCGAAGGGGCCATCAATCCTTGTGGTGATGACACAGTGGAACTCTCAATGAAAGCACCAATGTCGGTGTCAAAACCAGCGAATCTCGGGTAGGGGTCCCGAACTGTGCGTCTAAGGCTAATGGTAATAGGAGGCGGGGGACACGATGTTTACCCAGGTTCGGGCCCTCTCTATGGAGGTAATACCCTACTTCCTGCTTGATTGATCTTGATGATATGAGTATTACAAGAGTAAATCTACCACGAGATTGTAGAGGCTAAACCCTAGAAGCTAGCCTATGATTCTGATTGTTGTTGTCCTGCAGACTAAACCCTCCGGTTTATATAGACACCAAAGGGGGCTAGGGTTACATAGAGGCGGTTACAGAGAAGGAAATCTACATATCCGATTGCCAAGCTTGCCTTCCACGCAAAGGAGAGTCCCAACCGGACACGGGACGAAGTCTTCAATCTTGTATCTTCATAGTCCAACAGTCCGGCATAAGCATATATATAGTCCGGCTGTCCGAGGACCCCCTAATCCAGGACTCCCTCAGCGAGTACAAGATTGATGAAAAGAGTGATGGGAGTGAGGCATGGACGGTGATAAGAGAAGAGGGGAAGCTTGTGTTAGTGCTAGGCACACCTGGCTAGAGAGGCATATCGACCGATTTGTGCCGTAAAGAAGGAGCTGGGGGGCCTACACACACCATGGGTGAACAACCTAAAGTGAAAAGACGAATTTGCGTGATGGAGCTAGAGAATGCTGAGGAAGGGTGAGAGGGATGCGAGCGTGTGCATGCACGAGAGAAAGTTAGCGCTAGCTACAAAGATAAGAGGATTGTATGGGTGTAAAAGACCAATAGAGATCATACTTCATTATAAAAAGTGAATTCGGATATTTGAAGAATTTATCATAGTGTTTTGAACTGACGCATGTGTGAATATATATAACGGTGATAGATATGGTGTGGTTATGAACATGTTATACTACATATAATATATTTTATCTCTACTCTTATAAAAAAATGGAGTTGTTGATGATGGTGTGCCTGCCATCTTGCAATATAGGCCGTCCATTTATATCTGACGGACAGGAAGGAAACTATGGCAATTTTGAAAAACGATACCCACACCCCTCTCCATATTTGCAAATTAGGCCTCCCCTTGATCATGTTGATGTTCTATGGAACGCATGGGCATTTTCCTAGTACTACGTATAATATATAGAACATTGATTATAATTTGGGCTAATGTGGCTTTTGCAGCTCAGGTCTAAATACTTGTCATAATATAGGGGGCGGGGCACTATACTTTGTGTGAGAAACACGGTGTACATATGGAACATGGTTTAGATTATGAATAATAGTCAGTACATCAAATGTGCTATTATTTGGAATCAACATCAAGTGTATTCAAAAAATAGAATTCGAGTTCATGTATTACACATAGTTCATATCTATCTATATAGTAATCATGTGGTGTGTTATTAAGGTAATACACGAATGATGGTTGAAGTTGGCAACAATCATGATTGTAGATTCTTATTGAAATAGAGAAGCAAATTCAAATTCAGTTCGAATTGCAGCGGTAGTATAGACATTTGGAATGCACTAAAATGTTGGTATGAGTAGGTTACATGCATTATATAACAAGCGAAAAAAATTAATTGGGCATAACATGGATCCATACTCCCTCCTTCCATCTATATAGGGTGTAATATGTTTTTTAAGACCACCTTTCACTATTGACAAGATTAATAGTACATGACATGCACAATGTGAAAATTATATCATCGAAAGCTCCTTTCACACATGAATTTAAGAGTGTGCTTTGTGTAAGTTGCATGTCATATGTTATTGCTCTAATATTTGGTCAAAGTTAGCATCGAAAAATGCATTAGGCCCTATTTAGATGGAAGGAGGGAATAGCTTTGAATAGCATTTGTATAGTAAAACGCAGCAAGACTCTCTCTTTGTGTGGTGTGAATAGTTTTATTTTTTTCGTTTTCTTTTTGGTTGAGTGAAGTGCAAATTGATTTAGTACGTACAAGTACAATATTACACATTAGGTTTGTCCCTCAAATTCAACCTGCACCTTGTTATATCCTGAAAATTCAGATATCGTTCTCCCAAAACTGGCGCATCCCCAACCCATGCCTTGTTATCCTGAAATTACAACGCGCGCGAAAACTCCCTCCAGCTGCCAAATCTCGACACACGAAATCCCCCTTCTAACCCTGAGCCAAAATGGGCCGCTAGTTCAAATCGGTGGGGGGTACTTTTGAAACACACCCTACATTTTGGACAAGCGCGTCCCTAATTCATGGTTCACCCCCTCCCATCGCCTCCTTTTCACCATTCGAAATCCCAGGCCGCCATAACCTCTCCGCTCTAGCAGCGAAACCGCACCCTCCTTCGTCCGCCACCTAACCGCTGCCCAGCCGGGTCCTCTTCCCCGATGACGTCGTCCACCGCAATAGCTCGACGTCCCTCGTCCACCTCCTCGGATGAGGATCTGTCGTCCATCTCACCGTCTTGCCGGTTCAGCCGCCCCGTCCTACACCTCGAAGGATATGCTCCAACGATCGCCTCGTCTATCGCGGCTGCTCCATCCCCACAGTGTTGCCTTAACCTGCTCCACCTGAACCGCAACATCCTCACCGACTCCTCGGACAAAGCCGAGGCCTACTTGGCGCCACCAAAGAGGTTGTACACTCATCGCATCGCACCTTCTCCTTAACTCGACCTCCCAGCACCGACGGTGCTCCATCCCGCAACCCCATGGAGCGGCTACCTTGAAGTTGGCGCCGCAGGCAACATCTCCACGGCGGCTCTCCCCCAGTGCGAGGCCCCTTCGGCGGTGGCATACAAACCAGCCAGATTTGCTGCTCTGGCTCTCGATCATTCGCTCGCGTTGCTGCTGCTGCTCCGGCTAGCGCTTGATCGCTTGCTCACCCAGCTACTGCTGCTGCTGCTCCTGCTCTCGCTCGCTCGCTCGCGCTGCTGCTGCTTCTCTCCCCCTCACACGTGCTGCTGCTCTGCTCTGATTTAGCTACACTTTAGTTGACTGAATCGAGTTTTGGGTCAGTCGATTTTCAGGGGGTGGGGGGGTGGGGGGGGGGGGCTCGCCGGAGATAAGGAAGAACCACCCGTAGCAGGGACGGGGGCTCGCCGGAGAGGTACCCCACTATCTATCTTAGGGTTCAGGGTGGGGGCGGGGGGCCTAGAGGGATGGCCGGGGCAGCAGGGCGGTGGCGGACCGGTGGTGGGGAGTTGTTTCGGGGCGGCGAGGTGGCGCTAGGGCCGGCAGTCCAGCCGGTGGTGGCTGGCGGCTCAAGGGGGGTGCAGGTTGAAGATGAACTGCATGCCCTCCCTAAACTACATGTCAAGTGCCTCTCTACTACCATATTGTGTTCAGTTTCGATAGTTAAGTTCAGATTTCGCAGTAAATTTCAGCTTCGACAGTTAAGTTCAGAGTCAATAGTTTTTACCTCATCTGTTGTAGTCAGGTGGTTTTTGGTGATGTAAATTTTACATCTATTTTACATCATCTTTTGGAGATGCTATTAGAATCCCACTTGAGATTGACGATGTCTGTCTTGTGTTGCTTCAGCCTTGACGTCTTACAACTCACCAAAGCTGCTCCAACGATAGAACGATCCAACACAACACAACAGTGCCCTGGACGCCGCCTACAGATTCCTCAGATCTTCCTACACACCTCTAATAGCCACCTTTGCCTCAACTACTTCAGTGACCAACCCAATGATGCTGAGGTCAACACGACTACGGCAAAGAGGTTGTACACTTGTTGCATCACTTATTACTATACATTCATGTCGATCCATTAGGGCTATTTTGGTTCAACGAAAAAACATAGCAATAGGGAATTTTCCAATGGCACTCTACTATTCAATTATTCATGCATTTTGTTGAAAGGAATGAAGCAAAACATCCACCTGGACCTACTTTTCAAAATCCTATGCATGAAAACAAGACCAAGTGCATTAGTGGCAGAATAACATTCTAACTATACACGCTTTCATATGGTTTCACTTTATTTTGTCCATGTTTCTTTGCATTCCTCTGCTCTTCCAATTCCTGTAAACCAAACACCCAAGTTGACAGAAATCCTGTGTTTACAAATGCTCTGTTTACCATGTGCATTCCTATCCTATTCCGGTGTTTTTCCTATCCCAGCGTTTTTAGAATCATGCAAGCCAAATGAGCCCTTACAGAATTACTTCAGTTATAGGTAGGTGTCGAAGGGAACTTTGTGTGGTTTGTCCTGCTCCTGCCGCTACATCGTCCACCTTACCTGAGCTGCTCCATCGATAGAAGCATCCACAAAACCAGACATCACGACTCCAGACCATCTTTCGCCGCCTCAGATCTCCTTCCCTGCCGCCGGCACCCACCGCAACGGCATCACCATCATCGACTCAGCAGATGAACCTAAGGAGTACACGAGTCCACAAGAGAGGTCGCACTCTTTTGTTTATGCTTATGTTATGCATTGCTTAAAATTACCTGCTACTTTATCGTCCTGTTCACCTCTTGGACTCCAAGTCAGTTCCAAATTAATGTTCAAACTTGAGTTCTAAATTATTTGTGGGGCACATATCGAGGAAGCAATTTAATAGTATCTCTATCTAATATCAGGTTCACCTAGGGTATGCCTATGTTGTTCATCTTGGGTGGGAAACAAATAGTAAAGCAATCATCATCTCTCTTTTTATTAAATTAAAGCAATCATAAGCCTGCTATCATTATTTTTGGATCCATCCACTTGTTGTTACCATCACTCTAAATTTCTGCATGCTCTCCTTACATAATCTCACCATATTTTTTTCGTATGCATGTCAGATATTGTACACAGTCAGGCTGAACATGTAGAGAAAAAGAGAAGAGTTTTGGGTGACAATACAATGTCATGCAGACATCACTCCATGGTCGGTTCAATGGCAAACCCTCCCCACCCCTCTCCAGATTGTAATCCAGAGGAAGATATCTATTCTGAGGCAGATTCAGACGCCGCTGACCACTTCTATTTTCCCCCCAAGGTGTTTGATCTACCTTGGTATGATGATGTTAGTGATATCATTCATACGTTACCTTGCAGGGCCTACTTTTGACATAATATATGTCATCTGCTTAGTTTAGACATGTTCTGTAATGCCACATGTTTAGTTTCTATATCATATATGGGAATTATGCAGTCTCATGTCTTTTAGCTAGCCATAATATATGTGAAATGTGCAATGCCATCATGTTTAACCAGGCATCATATATTTGAATGATATCTTGCCCATCCTTTTCTTCATTACATTTACATTTGTCGACAATGTTTGTACATTAAACTACTCTTCCTGTGAATCAGCCATTTGGGTGGGAGATGGAAAAATCTGGAGTGAAAACAAGGCCTTCAGAGCAGACAGTGCTACCTGTCGAAGCAGATCTCTTGTTGGGTCCCGATAGCTCCTCAGAGATGGATTCAGAGACAGATGACCAGTCCTATTCCCCCACCAAGGTGTATGCTCTAACTTTGCACGGCTATACTGCTCATATCATGCATATGGTGTCTTGCATTGCATAGTTTAGACATCATATACACAATATTCAACACCATGTTCTTAGTTCAGACATCATATCGAATGCCCTCTGTTTAGCATATAAATCACATATGTGAATTAAATGATGCGATCATGATTACTTAGATAACATGTAGGTGAATTATTTCATGCGATACTGTTTAGTTATTCATCATATCTTTGAATTATGTTATGTTATGCTATCCAGTTTAGATAGACATCATATATGTGAAATTATGTCATGATATCGGTTTTAGTTAAACAATGTACATGTCAACTATTTCATGACCTCTTTTTCCCACACTATCTATTGCATCTGTCTCTCATACAATGTCTGTACATTCAACTATGTTTCCTGTTTATCAGCCATTTGAATTGGAGCAGGTGATGCTAGTATCTAGCGGACTAAAACACGGTCTTCAAATAAAACAATGCTACCTCTTGGTGGAGATAGCACCCCGGTTGTACATGTACGAGAACCAGCCCTACCACACATAACCCAAATTCTTGTAGATTGTACCCCTACTGCGGTGGACAGAGAACCAGCTTCACCCAATCTAACCCCAACCCCAGTAGATAGTAACCCAATTCCTGTTGACATAGCACCATCTCCACCATAGAGATCCCAAACAAGAGCAGTTAGTAAGGCAGATCCAGTTCCCAAAGGGCTAGTACTACTACGGCGAACCCCAACTCCACTAGTTAGTACGCCTATTCCCGTGGAGGAAGCACAACAACTAGTCGTTGTTTACCATCTATCATATTTGATGTTGTTAAATCGTATGTGCGTATCTTGGAAATATTATACTGAAGATGAAGGAAAATGCGAATTGCAGGTGTTTGTCCAGGAGTTATGTGTAAGTAATGTTATTCATGGAAATTACTTTGCTTTGTCCCATACATCCTACCTCCATGATGGTTATAATACAACAAATTTTCCCATCTCTCTCTATAGAGAAGGACCGATTTGGAAACTCAGGATGAGGTAACCTGTGCTAATACCTCTGCAATCTTCAAGAATGCTTGGTGGAAGTATCGGAATTACACTACTGGAATCAGCTAGTTTGCCATCTGCCAGTTCTTTGTCGTCCGCTAGCGGATGGCAAAGAAGCTCTTTGCCATCAGCTTCCAAAAAGCGGACGGCAAAGAACTGGCTGATGGCAAAGACCAAGTTTGCCATCAGCCAGTTCTTTGCCGTCTGCTAGCGGACGGCAAAGATTCTTTGCCGTCGGCTAGCGGACGGCAAAGAGGGAGGGGCCCCACTGACGAGCTGCAAAAAAAACCTAACGGGCCCCCTCTTTGCCGTCGCAAAGAGCAAGAAGGCGGACGGCAAAGGGTGGCAGACGGCAAAGAGGGAGGCCCCACGTAACGTTAACGGGGCCGCGCCCCACACACCCCCCTCTCTCTCTCTTTCTCTCCCACCTCCACTGCCCCGTCGCACCACGCCCCGCCGCCACCCCAGCGCCCCCCGCCGCCGCCCCGGCGCCCCGCCGCCCCGTTGCCCCCGCCGCCCCCACCGCCCTGCTGTCTGGGCGCCACCACGCCCCGGCGCCCCGGCACCTCCGCCGCCCCAGGCCGCCCCGCCCCGCTCCTCCATCGCCCCAGGCCGCACCGGCCCCCTCCTCCACCCTGCATGTGATCTTCTTCCTTTTTTTTATTTTTTCTGTTTTTTTAGTTTTAGGTTTATGCTTAGTTTAGATTTAGTTTTAGTTTTAGGATTAGTTTTAGGTTTATAGGTTTAGTTTTAGTTTAGTTTTAGGTTTAGATTTAGTTTTTTTCTTTTTCTATTTTTTTAGTTTTAGTTTTAGGTTTAGTTTAGTTTTAGGAAAGAAGAAAAAGAGAAAAAGAGGAGATCAGGAGAAGAAGAAGAGGAGGAGGAGGATAAGAAAAAAGAAGAAGAGTAAGAAGAAGAAGAAGAAAAAAGAGGAGAGGAGGAGAAGAAGAAGAGGAAAAAGGAAAGGAGGAAGAAGAAGAAGAAAAAAGAGGAGAGGAGGAGAAGAAGAAGAGGAAAAAGGAAAGGAGGAAGAAGAAGAAGAAGAAGAAGAAGAAGAAGAAGAAAGAGGAGAGGAGGAGAAGAAGAAGAGGAAAAAGGAAAGGAGGAAGAAGAAGAAGAAGAACAAGGAAAAAAAGGAAGAAAAGGAAAAAGAGGACGAAGAAGAAAAGGAAAAAAACCCGACCCGACACGGTACCCTGACCCCGACCCGGCACCCCGACACGACACCCCGACCCCGAGACCCCGACCCCGACCCCGAGACCCCGACCCCGACACCCCGACTCCGACCCCGACCCCGACCCCGACCCCGACACCCCGACCTCGACCCCGACACCCCGACCCCCCAAGCCTGACCTGACACCCCGACCCCGACCCCGACACCCCGACCCCGACTCGACACGGTACCCAGACCCTGACCCAGCACCCCGACACGACACCACGACCCCGAGACCCCGACCCCGACCCCGAGACCCCGACCCCAACACCCCGACCCCGACCCCGACCCCGACCCCGACCCCGACACCCCGACCCCGACCCCGACACTCCGACCCCCCAAGCCTGACCCGACACCCCGACCCCCGAGCCTGACCCGACACCCCGACCCCGAGCCTGACCCGACACCCTGACCCCGACACCACACCCCGACCCCGAGCCTGACCCGACACCCTGACCCCAACCACCGACACCTCCCGAAAATTGTTCTTTGGCCTTCCAGAGGCCGACGGGGTCATATATTTGTGAATTATTAGTTAGGTCATATATTTTTCGATTTTTTTTATGAAAAACATCATATATAATTGTGTTGATCGTGTAGTTTTAAATGTGCAGTTGTTTCATCGCTGCGAGGTTTGGTGTTCGACGACCTCGCCGTGCGTTTGACGAGCTCTGCCCCTTCGTTCGTGGGTGAGCACAAATGACAAGTCCTCCTCCCCCATTAATTATTTGATCTATTCCGATGAAACTTGATAGCTAGCTATATATGTGTCTTGAATCATCAGTATGCGTAACCAATATGTGTCTCCCGTTCGAAAGTGTCATAGTTATAAATATGCATGCATTTGCATATTTATAACCTTGATTCTTTCGAATTGTCCAACGCTATCCATGGACAGCCCGAGTATGTGTAGATTGGGTTCGTTTTCCCATATGCTTTGCTCCGGATCCGACGCATATATTTCGTCAGTGCCTCCCCTGTTGTTCTCCGGGTACACATCCTCTCTGTTTATTGTAGAGACGTGTATCAGGAGAACAGCGGGGAGGTGCTGCCGAAATTTTGCGTCGGATCCGGAGCATAGCATGGGAAAATGAACCCAATCTACACATACACGGGTGGGATTAGGACCTATCATTACCTATTAGAGTGTAGGTTGCATGGACGTAATAAAATTGACAAAGTAGATCAACTGATGAATATATACATGGTGAATTACATATATAATTGTTGTGTGTCCAGTAGCTCTGAAAGTCAAGATGAGTGACCGTGCTTGGATGTATACCGGTCACACTGGTCAGAACAAATGGAGCGCTGAATGGTTCACAAAAACTAAGGGGTTTGTGCAAGCCGCATTTGCAAATGGCCAAAAGAAAACCTGGTGCCCCTGTTTCCGGTGCGGCAATTGGGAAAAGAAGACAGAGGCTGAAATGGGCAAACACCTGCAGAAGAGTGGTTTTACGCCCGATTATACGGTGTGGACATTTCATGGTGAGTCTGCCCAACGTGACCGAGCTGAGGTGGATCGTCGTCGCACCGACGAGCATGGTACCGGGATGGAAAACATGGTGCAAGGCTATGATGATGCTTGGGATTCGGACGAGGAGATGGAGGAATCTGCAAAGGCCTTCAATGAAATGTTGGAGTCTTCGAAACGTCCACTCCATGAGCACACTGAGCTTTGTCAGTTGGATGCCATCTCACAAGTAATGGCTTTGAAGGCTCAGTTCAACTTGGGCAGAGAATGCTATGACGCAATTATGATAGTATTTGGATGCTTTCTACCCAAAGGCCATGTAATGCCTGCAAACCTGTACCAGTCGGACAAAATCCTCCGTGCACTGAAGATGCCCTATGAGAAGATACATGCCTGTGAGAAAGGATGTGCCTTATTTACGCTTGACTATGCGGACTTGAACTATTGTCCCATTTGCAAGTCTTCCAGGTATATTGTGGTAGACAACGGTATGGGTGAGAAGACACAGACCAAAATCCCCGTTAGTGTTCTTCGGTATATGCCAATCGTACCAAGACTTCAACGTCTTTTCATGGTCGAAGAGACGGCCAGATAGATGACATGGCACAAAACAGGCAAAAGAACCGAACTAGATGCAGATGGGAATCTGATGATGGTACACACATCGGATGGTGTTGCGTGGAAAAAGTTTGATGAATTACATGCTGACAAAGCGGCAGATCCGAGGCATCCTCGAGTCGGCATCAGCACGGATGGGTTTAGTGTGTTTGGTATGACGGCAGCCCAATACAGTTGTTGGCCCGTATTTGTCTTTCCACTCAATCTCCCCCCCGGATAGATTATGCAAAGAAAGAACATTTTCCTAACGTTGATAATTCCAGGACCCAACTATCCGGGCAAAAATATGAATGTGTACATGCAGCCGCTTAAGGACGAATTGCAAGAAGCCTGGGATAATGGGTTCAAGACATACGACGCCTTTAGCAAACGGAACTTCATAATGCGTGTCTGGTACATGTACTCGACGCATGACTTGCCGGCATATGCGCTATTCGTTGGCTGGTGTGTGCATGGAAGGTTCTCGTGCCCCACATGCAAGGGAGCTCTTGAGTTTCGTTGGCTTCAGGCCGGTCGCAAGTTTTCTTGCTTCGACATGCATAGACAGTTCCTGGATCCTCGCCATAAGTTCAAGAAAGACAAGAAGAACTTCATCAGGGGTAGAGTTGTCAAAAACTCTGCACCACCTGCATTGACAGGCCAACAGACCCTGGATCAGTTAAACACTCTCGAGCCAGATCCACAACGTCCAGGGTACTTCAAGGGGTATAATACTAAGCATGCGTGGACTCACAAAACATGCTTATGGGATCTGCCTTACTTCAAAGACCTCCTTTTCCCACACAACATCGACGTGATGCACACTGAGAAGAATATCGCTGAGGCACTTTTTGGTACATTGTTCGGCATAGATGGGAAGTCAAAGGATAATACTAAGGCTAGAATCGATCTAGAGGCGCTATGTGATAGGCCGTTACAAAACATGAAAGAACCGAAAGGAAAGCAGAACTGGACGAAGCCAAAGGCATGGTTCAATCTTGGAAGGCCAGCTATGAGGGAAATTCTCTTGTGGGTGCAACAACAGTTGATGTTCCCCGATGGGTATGCAGCGAATCTAAAGAGGGGAGCGAATCTTGATAAACTGAAGATATTTGGTCTCAAGAGTCATGATTGGCACATATGGATTGAGCGGGTAATGCCGGTGATGTTGCGTGGCTTCATCCCTGAGGATGAATGGCTAGTACTGGCAGAACTCAGCTATTTCTTCCGTGTTCTTTGTGCGAAAGAACTATCGCCTGGCGTGCTAGAAGAAATGGAAGAGTTGGCGCCGAAGTTGATCTGCAGGTTAGAGAAGATCTTTCCACCGGGCTTCTTTAATCCAATGCAGCATTTGATTTTGCATCTCCCGACCGAGGCAAGATTGGGGGGGCCCGTGCAAAATCGTTGGTGCTACCCAACTAAGAGGATGCAGAAGGCGCTTCGAGAAAAATGTAAAAATAAACGTAGAATTGAAGCATCGATGGCTGAGGCATTCATCACAGAGGAGGCGGCAAACTTCGTAACAACGCACTACGAAGCCAAAAATCGTCATTTGCATAATCCGAAGCCTCGGTACAATGCTGACGAGCCTAAAAAGGGTGGATCCAACCTCAGCCTATTCAAAGGGAATCTCGCACCAGCTAGTGTTTCACATCCAGTATCTTTGGATAATGAAGAATGGCGGACCATTTCGTTGTATATCTTCAACAACCTGATAGAAGTGCGGCCGTACATCGAGTAAGTTCTCGGTACATTGTTTCGCAACTTCTATTTCCTTTGAACTACTCTTATTCCTGGATATGTCATACAGTCGATACGTCGCCATATTCTCGTATGGAGCGGAGATCCAAAAGGATTCCGTCGAAGAGTATGAGCTTCTCGCAAAGCAAGGAGGTGGCTATCCCGATTTCATCTCTTGGTTCAAACAAACGGTAATTTCTATTAGACAATTTCATTTCATTTGCTAATTTGTGCATAATGCAACAATCCTTTCATATTAAACTTGTAGGCTAATTCAGAGTCTATGGACGCCGAATTGAGACAAGTCGCTAATGGTTTTGACTATAAGGTCCGTTCATTTGACAAGTACGACATCAATGGGTATCGCTTTCGTACCTATGGCAAAGAGCTATCTATGGCTGACCGAAAGTCAACAAATTGTTGTGTATCTGCTATCGGCGAAGGAGGTACCGAGTATTATGGGAGAGTTGAAGCAATTTATGAACTTCTGTTCTATGGTGAAAACCCACTGAATGTCGTAGTCTTCAAATGTTATTGGTTTCAGCCGAAGGAGACTAGAAGGACTCATGAACATGTAGGGCTAGTTGAAATCAACCAAAGCACTCATTTAGATGTTCCTGATGTCTATATTATGGCTCAACAGGCGACCCAAGTATTCTATCTACCGTGGGCCTGCCAAACTAATCCAAATCTGAAAGGTTGGGATGTCGTTTATGAAGTGCCGCCACGTGCTAGACTTTCTCCCCCAAAGGAAGAGGATTATGAACCTCACATTAACCCAAACACATATGAAGGAGAATTCTTCCAAGAGGCACGTCTTTCCAAAAGCGTTTCAAGAACCGCTATACTTCACCCCAAAACATTGAAGTAGACAGCGACAATGAATCTGACATCACCCCAGAGGAGGAACAAGAAGAGCCGGAACAAGAAGAGGTTACTGCTGCGGATGACCTGTCAATGCTTGACCAATTACGTCAAGGTGGCCTTGCACATGTTGATGCCAATGAATCCTATGAGCCCGTCATTGATTATAGTGATGATGATTATGCATTTATTGATGATACTGATCGAGATTATTAGTAGTGTCAGGTATTACATTTTTTTATGTTGTACTTGATGATGATACACTTAAGTGATACACATATTATTATTCATGTCGGTCTAATTTCGTTTACTGTTTGTCATGGCAGGTGATCATGGTGGGACCATGGTGAGTTTTATTTGAATGGACATTACTTGCTAGTCTTAACATTTGAGTGTCATCATGCTAACAAGACATTGGAAATGATCTTTTGTGCAGTGTAACTCCAGACAAGCATCGCACGATCCTTCTCCAGCTACCGACACGAGCCACCCCCCTCCTACACCTCCTGGATCTTGGTAAGTTTATCTAGTGTTTTGCTTAACACATGCATAAATACCTAGGCTTAGCTTTATTTCCTCCAATGCTTACCATAATGACCTAGACTTAGCTTCTTCTCCTCCAAAATGACTTAATAAGCTTACTGACCTCCAAAACCATCCATTTTACCTAAGTTAGCTCTAAAACGATCTGTACTTAGCTTACTTATGTCAAAAATTCCATAATTAGCTTAGTTAGCTCATAGACGATCCATTTTACCTAAGTTAGCTCTAAAATGACCCATTTACCTAGGTTAGCTTATAAATGATCCAGTTCATCCAAGTTAGCTCAAAAATGACCCATTTTACCTAGATTAGCTCCTAAATGATCCATTTTACCTACGTTAGCTTTAAAATGACCCATTTCACCTAGGTTAACTCCAAAATGACCCATCTTACCTAGGTTATCTCATAAACGATCCATTTCAACTAATTTAGCTCATAAACAATCCATTTCACCAAGTTAGCTAAAAAACGATCCATTTCACCTAAATTAGCTCTTAAATGATCCATTTCACCTAAGTTAGCTCAAAAAGATCCATTTCAACTAAATTAGCTCATAAATGATCCATTTCACCTAAGTTAGCTCCAAAACGATCCATTTCAACTAAGTTAGCTCATAAATGATCCATTTCACCTAAGTTAGCTAAAAACGATCCATTTCACCTTAGTTACCTCAAAAACGATCAATTTGACCTTAGTTAGCTCATAAACGACCCATTTCAGCTAAGTTAGCTCATAAATGATCCATTTCACCTTAGCTAGCTCATAAACGACCCATTTCAACTTAGTTAGCTCATATATGATCCATTTCATGTAAGTTAGCTCATAAATGATATACTCTTCTTGTTCTAGTCTTCTTCTTGTTCTACTCTTCTTGTTCTAGTCTTCTTCTTGTTCTACTCTTCTTCTTGTTCTACTCTTCTTGTTCTAACTTTCTTATTTTTCATTTTGCAGATTTCATTCACTTGACGAAAGCTTGCATAGATGGAGTGCTCCTTATCCCTTTCTCTGTTTCTTTTGTATTGTTAAACTATGCATGTATCGTTGGATGAAACTGTTGTAATATATATGGTTGGATGCCTCTATGTTGCACTTGTTATGTATGATGGAACTATGCATGTAATATATATGGTTGGATGATGAAGTTATGTGTTGGATATCTTATATGTTTGCTCTGTAATGGCCTTTTGAAATATATCTATATATGTCATATATATTTGTGATGAAAATTGTTGGATTTAATAAAAAACAGATAAAAGAGCCAATATGCAGGCTCTTTGCCGTCTGCCACCGACGGCAACGGGCTCTTTGCCGTCCGCCGCGGACGGCAAAGAAGACACGTGGCATCTAGCTGTGCTTCCTGGGAGATGACCCATTTGGTCAGTTTGCCTACAGTGGCAGACGGCAAAGACTTTGCCATCAGTGGCGGACGGCAAAGAACCTGCCATGTAGTGACGTGTAGATGACATCATACGGCGGACGGCAAAGACACTAGAAATTTTGCCGTCAGCGCCGGACGGCAAAGGCCTATCGTTAGCCACTTAATGGACTGACAGCGCAATTATTGCCGTCCGCTCTCTTTGCCGTCCGCCGCAGACGGCAAAGGGCCTTTGCCGTCAGCCGCCAGGAAGCAGACGGCAAAGTAGCTGTTTACCGTAGCCTACTTTGCCAGAGCCTTTTGCCGTCCGCGGCTGACGGCAAAGGCCTTTGCCGTCCGCCGTTCATGCCTTTGCCGTCCGCCGTGGCGGACGGCAAAGTAGCTGATTCCTGTAGTGTTACCTGAAGAAAACGTACTTCACCGGCAAAGAAACTCATTAAATTCCCTTACGTTCTGTTGAGACACATTTACTGGACGATGACTGGGAACGCCTTGTTCTGTACTGGTCCAGAACCAAGAATGTGGTAAGGTCTATGAGCTCATTTTCTATTTTTAAGTACTATATTGTTGTGTCTTACTATACTCTGTTCATGTAGAACAATTGGCTAAACTTGAAGAACAACTGTTCTAATTTAAGATTCCATTGCTATCATGGTTCAAAAAAGCGCTAGGCGTTAATTGTGCGTTTTGCCACCGCCTTGCGCTTTACTGACCAAAGCGCACACTTATGCGCATTTATGCATAGATTAAGCGTAGTTATGCGCAAAAGTGTTTTGCCAACGCCTAGTGTCTAGGCGCGCTTAAGCATGCGTTTTTTAACCATGATTGCTATCGTGCATATTCCTTTGCTCTTGTATCACTGTATTTACTCATACAAACTTATTTTTAAATTGAACGATCCAATCAAAACTCCAATGGCACAGCTAGTATGTTCACGCATGTTTCTTTAACAGGTTTGCTCTTATCAATAGCTCTGTTGATTTCAATTTCAATTGTGTATACAGTTGACTTCTCATATCATGCACATTACTAGCATCACAACAGAGCCAATAGTGTTGTTGTACATGTAGACCCGTGGTACCCATCTGAAATCTTGTTGTGCCGTGTAGTTTCCCACACTTTGTATTCTTTCACTTCTGCTTTGTCTTGAACTGATAGATTTGAACTGTGCCTCTATTTTGATTTGGCAAGACAATGAAGTGACAATAGGACATATATATATATATATATGTTTGTTTGATGCTTTTATTATGTACTAGTACTTGGCAATAGAAGACTTGGTAGTTCAATCCTGTCCACCTTACTAATGAACTGGTTCATCGAAATGAGTTTCATATACTAGTACACGCTAAACCTGTTATGTGTCTGCTTGTTTCTTCTTTTAGAATGCTGACAGAATGTCGGGACCACGATCCTATACCACACCGATCTAGCATATAACACCTCATATCACTTTGCGGCCTCACGCACGGTATTCCCACGGGTGTCGCCTTACCATGCCCGGGACCGTTTGCGCCTTTTGGCACACGTATATGATAGTGTCGCTAGCATCCATATGACAAAGAACCCGGGCTGACATGGCTAGTCGTGAACCCAAAGTGGCACTAACTTACAAGGACAGGCATACATGACCCAGCGACGAACGTGTCGGTCATCAGCGAGTGAATCCGGGCTATAGCAGCTAGGCTAGCAGGACTCCGGAGAATCTGGCTGTAGCAGGCTAATAGGACTCTGGTAGACACCGCGTGACATTTCCCCGAAGGGATAGATACATGAATGAAGCAGGACACATGCGGGCCAGCCAAAGTGTTCCAGAGCAGTAGCAAGCTACCAGGGCTCAGTGGAAGCACTAGGAGACATTTCCCGGTAAGAGAGGCTACTAAGGATAAACAACTAGATAGTCAGATCCCACACATAGCAATACACATTACACGTACGCATAACATACAAGTATGTGTTGTACAACATGGCATCACAACATAACTCAACAACTCATATATATAAAGGCTCAGAAGAGCCATTATAGCATTTATTACAAGCAGGGGTCACATGACCCAACATTCAGAGCATTCAAGCAACAAGTGGAAGCATTACATGTCTGAGTACAGACATCTACAAATGGAAAAGGCTGAAGAGCCTAACTATCTACAACATCCGATCGGGATCGTAGCTGAGGTACAAGCTACTTGTCGAAGTTCACGTACACTAGTAAGACCGAAGTCTCCGCTGCAAAAACATAAATAAAGCAACATGAGTACAAAGGTACTCAGCAAGACTTACATCAGATCCTATCATACATGCATTTGTATCAAGAAGGTAATGTGGGGTTTAGTTGCAGCAAGCTAGCTTTGACTCGGTGGCTATCATATTCTATGACTACGAGAAACTTCTTTGAGGTGAGATGGCGCACACGAGTCCACTAACCACCACACAATACACTACTATGGATTCATCCCCGTCTCCCTACGAGAAGGCCAATCATAGCACTCACACTTGTCTTGAGCATTTTAGAGTATCCACTTCAAGTTGTCTATGTACCACTTAAGCATCCAAGAAGTCCATTACCGCGGACCCAGCTATTCGAATAGATCATGTTAACCATGCAGGGGTGTACTTATTCACACACGCTCTCGCCACTTACCGCCATGTACACGTCATGTAGCTCGGCAACCTTTAAGCGGAAGCCTGACGAGGGTGTCGGCCACGACCTGACTAACCACACAAGACTCTAGTCCAGGTTTAATTATCGCTTATTCAGGTTCCATCCGCAAGGAGATCCGGATGGGGTGTCGCTCACAGCCCCAAATGATGTGAGCAGGGTTCCCAAGCCCACCCTGCCACTTGGTACACCGTGCCACCTGTGCCTAGTCTGTCCCAAGCCAACCCTGCCGGTGCCACTCGGTAGAAAAATAACACTACCTACAAACACCAGAAACTAGTTGCAACTCCTGGACAAAGATCAAGTTGGTTAATAAGTCGAGAGGGGCCGAGTTACTGGAACCCAATGTGTGGTAGTAGCTAGTCATTGGACAACAAACACAGAACTCAGTGCTTAAGGACAGTTCCAGTGAGACAACCCACCATGTACTCCTACATGGCCTCTCGCCGCTACCTTTACCAAATCGTGTTCACACACTTCACTCTCAGCATCAGAACATAGAGCACTGCACTCCAATTCATTCCCAACGAATCGGACCTGACACACTCTAAGCAATAGCAGGCATGGCATGGTAGGAACAAAACAATGGCTTCAATAAACTCCTACACATGCTAGTCTGTTTCAACTATTTATTGTGGCAATGACAGGTCATGCAGAGGAATGGGTTCAACTACCGAACATAAAGTAACAGTTGAATCGTTGTTGTCCTAATGCAATAAAAGAGGCCAGGAGCGAGAGAGTGGGATTGTATCGGAATGAACAAGGGGGTTTGCTTGCCTGATAGACCAACAGGGGGCACTGCTCCTCAGACAGGTACTCTGGAACGGTCTTTGGAGCAGGACCTATCGAGAAGGAACGGTGTCAGCAATCAATACACAAGCATATGCAACAATATGATGCATGAACATGCCATGTAGATGTGATGCTGTTTGAGCCTGTGCAACTAGCATTCATTAGGTTGAAGTCCATTTGAACCAAAGGTTCAAATGCAACTCCAAAATAAGCTTTTATAGATGCCATTTTAGTGTTTCACTTATAAAGTAGGTATAGGTTGGTTTTTCATGCATGAAACTAGTACAGATGGTTGTTCATATATAAAATATTTCAATCTGAGCTACAGTTGAATTTCTATTATTTTTTTGAAGTCTATAGCATTTTCTGGATTTTCCTGATTTAATTTAAATCCAGAAAATAAATAACTGTGTCAGCACTGTGTCATGCCTGCGTCAGCAAGTCAACAGCGCTGACTGGGGTCAAACCTGATGTGTGGGGTCCACATGTCAGTGTCTCAGGGTTAATCGGGAGGTTTATTAGCTTAATTAAAAGGATTAGGGGGCACGAGGTCCACTTGTCAGTGTCAAAGGGTTAGCTTAAATGGTGATTAGCACTAAGCTAATCACTTGGCAGGCCGGTCCCACACGTCAGGCCAGCGAGGTCGTCGGCGGTGACCTCAAGACGCGGTGGTGTCCGTGTTACAGGCCACGGGGGCGGAGGCTAAGGGCACCGGGGCGTAGCCCGGGCTCTCGCGCATCTGGTGGGGCAGGTAGGTGGAGCTGGGGAGGCTGGAGCTCGCCGGAGCAGAGCTCGCGGCAGCGGTCAGAGCTCGGGCTCGAGCGGCTGCGGGCTAGAGGGCGCAGAAGGTAGGGGAGTAGGGGGAAACGACGGCCGGGCTCATAGCGGACCGAAAGAGCAGCTCAACGGGCTTGGGAACGCGCTGACGGCGGCGGGCGGCGGCAAAGATCCACGGCGGCCGGAGGTGAAGAAGGCGACGGCGATGGCTTAACGGGGCGTCCGACGATGCGCGGCTTAGCGGAGAGGACGAGGGCGACATGGCGGAGCTCGGGGACGGCTCAGATGCTATCGAGGGGCACAGTGGCTACGGCTACAGCGAACGGCGGCGACGGTGGCGCTCAGACGGGTCGGGAGAGAGAGAACCAGGGGAGGAGGGAGAGCGAGAAAGAGTGAGAGAGGTGCGGGGCGGCACGTGGCGTCGTCCGGGCGTTCCAGGCGACGAGAGGGAGAAGCAGGAGGTGGCGGGAGACGTGGCCGCGGGCGAGCGCGGGCGCGACACGCACAGTGCCAATAGGCATAATGAAGAAGATAGGAGGATGCGGGCTGGGCTGCTGCTGGGTTGCACAGTGCTAGGCCAGCACAGGAGCTGGGCCGCACGTAAGCACAGGTAGGTTTTTTCCATTTCTGTTTCTTTTCTATTTTTCTGACATTTGTTTGATTTAATAACTGGCATAATTTTTGGACATATATTATATATATAACATATATATATATATATATCCAAAGCAAATAATTACTGGATTAGTTCCGAATGCCCAAAATAAATACTTATGAGCTCCTAAAAATATTGGTTTGATTTTTATCTCTGTCCAATATTTTCAGAGAGCAACATGAACATTTTCTTGGACCTTCTTGGAGCAATTTTTATTTGGGTCATTTCCAAAAATGATTCTGTGGGTTTCACAAATCCCCATTTCAAATTTAAATGGAATTTAAACATGATGCACACATGACTAGCTAGCCTTGAGCATACCAGAACTAGGGATGTGACAACTCGCCCCCACTTGAAAGAATCTCGTCCCGAGATTCAGGGGTCGATGGAAAGAAAGCGGGGTACTCCAGTCAAAGACGATCTTCTCGCTCCCAAGTAGCTTCTCTCTCGGAATGATGAGACCACTGAACCTTGAGAAACTTGATGTTATGACGTCAAGTGACACGCTCTGCTTGATCAAGAATGCAAACATGGTACTATCGATATGTGAGGTTATCTTGGAGATCAAGCGTTTCATGGTCCACTCCGCAGATGGGATCCGAGAAGCAACACCTGAGTTGAGAGACGTGGAAGACATCATGCACTCTGGAAAGATGTGGGGGTAGTTCCAACTGGTAGGCAACCTCTCCTCGTTTAGCGAGAATGCGAAAAGGACCAATGTAATGAGTAGCCAACTTGCCCTTGATACCGAAACGATGGGTACCCTTCAAAGGAGTAACCCTAAGGTAAGCCTTGTCGCCAACTTCATAAGTCATATCCTTATGATGACGATCATACTGACCCTTTTGACGAGATTGGGCTGTTTTCAAATTCTCACGAATAATGCGAACTTGCTCTTCTGCCTCCTGGATCATGTCCGGTCCAAAGAATTGTCTTTCACCGGTTTCTGACCAGTTCGAAGGTGTTCGACATCTTCATCCATAGAGAATCTCAAAAGGAGCTTTCTTGAGACTGGATTGATAGCTATTGTTATAAGAAAACTCGGCAAAAGGAAGACATTTCTCCCAATCCATACAGAATGAGATAACGCAAGCTCTAAGCATGTCTTCGAGAATTTGGTTGACCCTTTCCACCTGACCACTCGACTGAGGGTGGAAAGCGGTATTGAAGGAAAGATGGGTTCCCATGGCTGTTTGGAAACTCTCCCAGAAATGAGAAGTGAAAAGACTACCACGGTCTGAATTGATCTCTAGTGGAACACCATGGAGTGACACTATTCGAGAAATATATAAGTCAGCGAGCTGACTAGCAGTGATACTCTCTCGAATAGGTAGGAAGTGCGCCACTTTGGAAAGTCGATCAATGACTACGAAGATAGCATTATTACCTCTCTTGGTCCTGGGAAAGCCGGTGATGAAGTCCATACCAACTTTATCCCATTTCCATTCAGGAATAGCTAAAGGATGAAGGGTGCCAGCAGAATTTGATGCTCTGCCTTAACGCAACGACAAACATCACAGTTAGTAATAAACTAAGCAATTTCTCTCTTCATCCTAGACCACCACAACCTTTGGCGTAGGTCCTGATACATCTTGGTACTACCGGGATGAATTGTGAGAGGAGATTCATGCGCCTCCTTAAGAATCAATTGCTCCATCTGCTGACTCTTGGGAACCACCAAGAGGTTCCCAAAGTAAACAACACCTCGTTCATCCATAGAGAAACAACCAGCTACTCCCCTGGTGATATTTTTCTTGATTCGGGAGATTCCCGTATCATGCTTCTAGACTTCTATGATATGATCCACAATAGTAGGCTTCACCAGCAAGGTAGAAAGGAATCCGTGAGGAGCAATGTGAAGGTTAAGCTTACAGAATTCCTCATGGAGAAGTGGTTGGCCCTGCTGCAACATAAGATTGTTGCAATAGGACTTACGACTTAGCGCATCAGCCATGACATTGCCCTTGCCTGGGGTGTAGGTAATCCCTAAGTCATAATCTGAGATCAACTCCAAGCAACATCTTTGCCTAAGGTTCAAATCTGGTTGGGTGAAGATATACTTGAGACTCTGGTGAACGCTGTAGATCTCGCAATGTTTACCAAGAAGGTAATGTTGCCATGTCTTAAGTGCATAGACTACGGCTGCAAGCTCTAGATCATGTGTAGGATAATTATCCTCATGTGGATGCAACTGTCGAGATGCATAGGCAATCACATGACGATCCTGGATAAGAATGCAACCTAGTCCCTGTCGTGAGGCATCACAATAGATAACAAAGTCTTTAGTGAAATCCGGTGGCACAAGTATGGGAGCAGAAGTCAGGCGTCTTTTCAGTTCCTGAAAACTGTACTCACACTGTGGGGACCACTCAAATTTTTATCCTTCTTGAGAAGTTACGTGAGGGGTTTGGCTACTTTGGAGAAGTTTTCAACAAAGCGACGACAATAACTGGCTAGACCAAGGAAACTCTAACTTGTTTAACTATTTTAGGTGGAGTCCAATCAAGAACAGCCTTAACTCTCTCGGGATTGACAACAATGCCCTTACCAGAGATCACGTGGCCTAGATAGGTCACTTCTGGCAACCAGAATTCACACTTGGAGAACTTGGCATAAAGGCGATGCTGTCTGAGTTTCTCTAACACAAGTCTAAGATGTTCGGCATGCTCTTCCTCGTTATTCGAGTAAATAAGGATATCATCGAGGTAAACCACGACGAACTTATCTAAGTACTCCATGAAGATCGATTTCATCAAGCAAGAGAATGTTGCTGGAGCGTTGGTTAGACTGAAGGACATGACAGTGTACTCGTACTGGCCATAACGAGTGACAAAGGCCATCTTGGGGATGTCCCCGTTTCTAATACTGATTTGGTGGTAGCCTAACCTCAAATCCATCTTAGAAAAGACTGAGGATCCAGCGAGCTGATCATACAGGTCGTTGATCTTGGGAAGCGGATATTTGTTCTTTATCGTGACCAAATTAACGGGACGATAATCTACAACCATCCGATCCATACCATCCTTCTTCTTGACGAAGAGGACGGTGCAAGCCCAAGGAGAAGAACTGGGACGGATGAAACCCTTTTGCAAGGACTCATCAAGTTGTTTCTTAAGCTTGGCTAGTTCTAAGGGTGCCATTTTATAAGGTCTCCTAGAGATTGGAGCTGTTCCTGGGATAAGATCTATGACGAACTCTACATCTCTGTCAGGTGGAACACCTGGCAGTTCCTCTGGAAAGACATCCGGAAAGCCATGGACTACCGGGATATCTTCAAGGTCTGGAAGAGGGCTGGCATTAAGAGAATAGAGCTGACGCCTTGCAACTCTAGTGGAGACAGTGACTATCTTGCCAGATGGGTGTGTAAGCTGAACATGCCTGGTGTAACAATCAATCTTGGCATAATGAGCTTTCATCTAGTCCATACCCAAGATGATGTTAATATCTGTAGACTTGAGGGCTATAAGTGATGCAAGGAATACAAGTCTATCCACAAGTATTTCGTTACCATGGCTTACACTAGAAGTTTGCCATTTGGATCCAGGAGTTTCAATGACTAGTCGAGTGGGCATATCACAAAATGACATGTTGTGCAAGTTAGCATAGCTTTCATAAATGAAGGAATGAGATGCTCCAGTATCGAATAGAACCGATGCTGGATGACAATTGACAAGGAGTGTACCAAGAACGACATCCGGATCATCATGAGAGTCTTTAGCTGAGACGTGATGCACACGTCCATGTTTAGTCCGAGATGGCTTGGCACTGATCATCTTGCTTGATGGCTTGACACAGCCAACGGACTTCCCGAGCTGGGGTGGAGCATAACTAGTCTGAGAGCAGTCACGTGCATAGTGTCCTGGCTTCCCGCATGTGAAGCAAGTCCTTGAGGTTGGACATGGACCCACACTGACAAGCGGTCTACCCGTAGACCTAGGTGGAGCATATGACTGAGCTGGGGGAGGCGCCACATAAGATGGCCTCAGTGAATATCTGGAAGGAAGAGCGGAGTTCGGAACCCAAATCCGGCGCTTCTGAGAAGCAGAACCGGAAGAAGATCCCAAATCACGGGTGTGCTTACAAGACTCCTCGTAAGTGATCTAAGCTGTCTCTGCATTAATGGCCTTGTTCACAAGGGCTTGGAATGTATCACAATGATGCAGGTGGAGATCACAACGCAACTTGGGGTTGAGACCCTTCCGGAACCTAGCCTGCTTCTTGGCGTCCATGGACACCTCTTCTGAGGCATAGCGGGCGAGGTTCGCAAACTCTCCACTGAAAGCATCAACGACCATCTTACCCTGGGTGAGACTATAGAACTCTTCTCTCATGCGATCAATGAGGGCCTGAGGTATGTGATGCTCGCTAAAAGCCTTAGTGAAATCCCTCCAGGTAGGAATCTGGCCAGCTGGAAGCATAGCCTCATAGTTCTGCCACCAAAGAGTATCAGGACCTTCTAGTTGGTATGTGGCATACGTGACCTTGTCATCTTCAGCTACGTTCACTGAACACAGCTTATGAGTGATATTACAGAGCCAGTCATCTGCATCGAGTGGCTCAATAGAATGATGAAAGGGGGGTGGGTGCAAGTGAATGAAGTCATGAATGGTTGCAGACCCTTTGAACTGATGTGCGGTGTTCTCCTCGATACGTGCCAACAAGTGGTTAGACTCATGCTTGTTTCTCTCCATCTCTAACATGAACTCTGTCAACGAAGGCAGGTCGGGAGGATCCTCATGTCTACCATCTCCGTGGTTCTAGCTACGAGCAACAGAACTTCGCTTAACTGATGACATCCTGAGAAATGAAAACCAAGGACGGAATCAGCATCAACTATAGGATGTAGAATGTAAGGCAAGGAAATTAGTATCTCTCGAACTCCTAGGGAAATTCCGGTAGCATGACGGCAGTAAAATTCTCAGAATGAGACATCCTGCTAAAATGGGATAGTACATGAACTCAACATCACCACTCAAGGTTCTGGGATAATACTAAACAGGCTACACCGGAAGTACTCAAAACTGGGAAATGACTCTGATCAACCAATCCTATGGGACTACGGAGTAGAAACACATGATCCTGATAGACGGAAGAGAAAGCCTAGTTCCATAACCCCGTAGGAAAGGTAGGATGACTCAGATCGGAAGGCCATGGGCTATAAGGAGTAAAAAGAGCCTTACGTTCCTTCCCACAATCAATTCCCTTATATAACTAAAGAATTTCTAGACTCAACTTCGACCAGTTTGGCTTGGCAATCCTACAGGCAGTCAGGCTCTGATACCAAAGCTGTCAGGACCCCGATCCTATGCCACACCAATCTAGCATGTAACACCTCATATCACTTTGCGGCCTCACGCACGGTATTCCCACGGGTGTCGCCTTACCATGCCCGGGACTGTTTGCGCCTTTTGGCACACGTATATGCTAGTGTTGCTAGCATCCATATGACAAAGAACCCTGGCTGACATGGCTAGTCATGAACCCAAAGTGGCACTAACTTACAGGGACAGGCATACATGACCCAGCGACGAACGTCGGTCATTAGCGAGTGAATCCGGGCTGCAGGAGCTGGGCTAGCAGGACTCCGGAGAATTCAGGCTGTAGCAGGCTAATAGGACTCCGGTAGACACCGCGTGACATTTCCCCGAAGGGACAAACACAGGAACGAAGAAGGGCACATGCCGGCAGCCTAAGTGTTCCGGAGCAGTAGCAAGCTACCAGGGCTCAGTGGAAGCACTAGGAGACATTTCCAGGTAAGAGAGGCTACTAAGGATAAACAACTAGATAGTCAGATCCCACACATAGCAATACACATTACACGTACGCATAACATGCAAGTATGTGTTGTACAACATGGCATCACAACATAACTCAATAACTCATATAGATAAAGGCTCAGAAGATCCATTATAGCATTTATTACAAGCATTGGTCACATGACCCAACATTTTGAGCATTCAAGCAACAAGCGGAAGCATTACATGTCTGAGTACATATATCTACAAATGAAAAAGGCTGAAGTTCCTGACTATCTACAACATCCGATCGGGATCGTAGCTGAGGTACAAGCTACTTGTCGAAGTTCACGTACACTAGTAAGACTGAAGTCTCCGCTAAAAAACGTAGATAAAGCAACATGAGTACAAAGGTACTCAGCAAGACTTACATCAGATCCTGTCATACATGCATTTGTATCAAGAAGGTAATGTGGTGTTTAGTTGTAGCAAGCCAGCTTTGACTCACTGGCTATCCTGTTATACGACTACGAGAAACTTCTTTCAGGTGAGATGGTGCACACGAGTCCACTAACCACCACACAATACACTATTATGGATTCATCCCTGTCTCCCAACGAGAAGGCCATCCATAGCACTCACACTTGTCTTGAGCATTTTAGAGTATCCACTTCAAGTTGTCTATGTACCATGAAGCATTCAAGAAGTCCATCACCGCGGACCCGGCTATTCGAATAGATCATGTTAACCCTGCAGGGGTGTACTTCTTCACACATGCTCCCGCCACTTACCGCCATGTACACGTCATGTATCTCAGCAACCTTCAAGTGGAAGCCTGGCGAGGGTGTCGGCCACGACCTGACTAACCACACAAGACTCTATTCCAGGTTTATCGCCTATTCGGGTTCCATCCGCAAGGAGATCCGGCCGAGGTGTCGCTCACGACCCCAAACGATGTGAGCAGGGTTCCCAACCACACCATCCGGGTGCCACTTGGTACACCGTGCCACCTGTGCCTAGTCTATCCCAAGCCCACCCTGTCGGGTGCCACTCGGTAGAAAATTAGCACTACCTACAAACACCAAAAACTAGTTGCAACTCTTGGACAGAGATCAAGTTGGTTAATAAGTCAAGAGGGGCTGAGTTACCGGAACCCAATGTGTGGTAGTAGCTAGTCATTGGACAACATACACAGAACTCAGTGCTTAAGGACGGTTCCAGTGAGACAACCCACCATGTACTCCTACATGGCCTCTCAGCTCTACCTTTACCAAATCATGTTCACACACTTCACTCTTAGCATCAGAACATAGAGCACTGCACTCCAATTCATTCCCAATGAATCGGACCTGACACACTATAAGCAATAGCATACATGGCATGGTAGGAACACAGCAATGGCTTCAACCAACTCCTACACATGCTAGTGGGTTTCAACTATTTATTGTGGCAATGACAGGTCATGCAGAGGAATGGGTTCAACTACCGCAGCACAAAGTGGCAGTTGAATCGTTGTTGTCCTAATGCAATAAAAGAGGGCAGGAGCGAGAGAGTGGGATTGTATCGGAATGAACAAGGGGGTTTACTTGCCTGATAGACCAATAGGGGGGGCACTGCTCCTCAGATAGGTACTCTGGAACGGTCTCCGGTGCAGGACCTATCGAGAAGGAACGATGTCGGTAATCAATACACAAGCATATGCAACAATATGATGCATGAACATGGCATGTAGATGGGATGCTATTTGAGCTAATGCAACTAGCATTCATTAGGTTGAAGTCCATTTGAACCAAAGGTTCAAATGCAACTCCAAAATAAGCTCTTATAAATGCCATTTTAGTGTTTCACTTATATAGTAGGTATAGGTTGGTTTTTCATGCATGAAACTAGTACAGATGGATAGATTGAATTTTTCTGATAATTTTTCATATATAAATTATTTCAATCTGAGCTACGGTTGAATTTCTATGATTTTTTGAAGTTTATAGCATTTTCTGGATTTTCCTGATTTAATTTAAATCTAGAAAAATAAATAACTGCGTCAGTACTGCGTCATGCTTGCATCAGCAAGTCAACAACGTTGACTGGGGTCAAAACTGACGTTTGGGGTCCACACGTCAGTGTCTCAGGGTTAATCGGGAGGTTTATTAGCTTAATTAAAAGGATTAGGGGGCACGGGGCCAACTTGTCAGTGTCAGAGGTTAGCTTAAATGGTGATTAGCAGTAAGCTAATCACCTGGCAGGCCGGGCCCGCACGTCAGGTCGGCGAGGTCGTCGTCGGCGACCTCAGGACGCGGTGGCGTCCGTGTTACAGGCCACGGGGGCGGTGGCTAAGGGCACCGGGGCGTAGCCCGGGCTCTCGAGCATCTGGTGGGGCAGGTGGGAGGAGCTGGGGAGGCCGGAGCTCGCCGGAGCGGAGCCCGCCGGAGCGGAGCTCGCGGCGCCAGCTGGAGCTCGGGCTCGAGCGGCTGCGGTCTAGAGGGCGCAGAAGGCAGGGGAGTAGGGGGGAAACGACGGCGGGGCTCATAGCGGACTGGAAGAGCAGTTCAGCGGGCTTGGGGACGTGCTGACGGTGGCGGGCAGCAACGAAGATCCACGGCGGCCGGAGGTGAAGAAGGCGATGGCGACAGCTTCACGGGGCGTCCGACGACGCGCGGCTTGGCGGAGAGGACGAGGGCGACGTGGCGGAGCTCGGGGACGGCTCAGATGTTCTCAAGGGGCGCGGTGGCAACGGTGAACGGCGGCGATGGTGGCGCTCGGATGGGTCGGGAGAGAGAGAACCAGGGGAGGAGGGAGAGCGAGAGAGAGTGAGAGGGCGCGGGGCGGCGCGTGGCATCGTCCGGGCGTTCCAGGCGACGAGAGGGAGAAGCAGGAGGTGGCGGGAGATGTGGCCGCGGGCGAGCGCGCACGTGACATGCATAGTGCCAGTAGGCACAAGGAAGAAGATAGAGGAGGAGGCGCGCTGGGCTGCTGCTGGGCTGCACAGTGCTGGGCCAGCACAGGACCTGGGCCGCAGGTAAGCACAGGTAGGTTTTTTCCATTTCTGTTTCTTTTCTATTTTTCTGACATTTGTTTGGTTTAATAAAAAATACTAAACCATTTTATTTTCTTATGCCAATTTTTGTAGGGGCTAGTGGTATTATTCCAGAGCTCCTAAACAACTGGCATAATTTTTGGACATATATTATATATATAACAAATATATATCCAAAGCAAATAATTACTGGATTAATTCCAAATGCCAAAAATAAATACTTATGAGCTCCTAAAAATATTGGTTTGATTTTTATCTCTGTCCAATATTTTCAGAGAGCAACATGAACATTTCCTTGGACCTTTTTGGAGCAATTTTTATGTGAGTCATTTCCAAAAATGATTCTGAGGGTTTCACAAATCCCCATTTCAAATTTAAATGGAATTTAAACATGATGCACACATGACTAGCTAGCCTTGAGCATACCAGAACTAGGGATGTGACATAGAATATTGGGGAAGAGTGCCTTATTAAGCAATGGTAAAGGAAGTAATGCAGATAAGGTTCAGGATAGTGACACATCCTTGTTGGTCTCCAAAAAAGCTGATAAAACAGCTAAGGAAGACTATCTTGACGACAGTGAAATAACCCCAAAGTCCTGTTTTGGCTTAGTGTTCGAGTTATTGGCCACTACCGCTTGCACAAGTTATTCAAACTCACTGTCTGTATCAGTTTGGTTTCTTGAGTCTAAACTACAAGCTGAAAGACATCGATCAGTTGTGCTGTGACTAGAAGCGGAAGCACTGCGGAAGTCCCTGGAGCATTCAGATGCATACTTTCTGGTGCAACAACAAGCGTTGGAGGATTTTAGCGCCAAACAGGACAAAGCTAATAAGCTTGCTAAGCTTATTGCCAGTATGGTGGATACCCAGGATAACGTTTCTTGAGCTCTTCTGAAGTTGTTTCAGTTATGCTCTTGTTTTGCTGCCGCGTTTATTTGCACTGGTGGCCAATTTTGACGGCCAATGTATGTAATATGCTGCTTTGTTCCCTATATTTGCACTGGTGGCTAACTTTGATGCCGAGTGGATGTAATATGTGTAATAGCGGTAATAGGCTAGCATTAATTGCTTGCTTATTTATTTCCTTATTGTCTTGTTTAGTTGTTTGCTTGTGTCACTGCAGTTTATTTTTTGTGTTTTTCTAGTGGCCACAATAACCTATTTTTGGTAACTAGGCCAAAATAATCATTGCAATACATGGACTATTGTAACCATGGGCCTCCTGCGGGCCGTATGATCCATGGACCTTCTACGGGCCGTAGGATCCATTGGCCTTCTATACGAGCTGTAGAATCCATGGGCCTTCTACGGGCCATAGGATCCATGGGCCTTCTATAGGCCGTAGGATACATGTGCCTTATACCGGCCGTACGATCCATGGGCCTTTTACGGGCCGTAGGATCCATGGTCATTTGTAACACCCAAAAAAATTTAACTATGTTTTGTTTATTAAAATTTTGCCAGGAAATTAAATTTTCATTTTTCTGGATTTATTCTTGATCCAGAGCCTCTCTTTTCTTCTAAGTTGTGGAGTTTTCACCCCAAGTAAAAACTTTTCAATCATTATTGGACTTATTTCCATTCTCAAATAAAACAATTCTTTTATCAGTGGGATTATTTACATAATTATCTTTTCCCTGAGCTTTATTTCTCTAAAATGGTTTTTCATAAGTTTAAGGGTTCCATTTGCACTGCAACCCTTTGATAAATTCATTTAAAAATCCCACCGAAATTTGGGGATGACATATGATGTCCCTAAATCACTTTTATGCAAAAAATATTCCTTAGTCATTTGGAGATTTTGAGTTTTACCACAAGTTTTTAAATCTGGTTAAAATTCAATTTTTTCACTACAACCTATTTAAATATTTCTTTAAAACTTCTACCAAAATTAGGGGAGGTCAGTAGGAGCATATTATTCAACTTTATGCAAAAACCCAGTGATGTTCTTTGAAATATTTGAGTTAATCAACCTCATTCTCATTCTGGCCCAACTTGGTGATTTGTACTGCAGCCATATTTTTACTTGCTCTTTTACACATGATTATTTTTCCTACTTATAGCCCATCCTACAAAACCCTTAAGTCCAGAAGAGTGGACCCATTGGAGGATTTTAAGTGCCTGCAATCATGCCTTTTTCTTTCTGTCCAAAACTGAAGGTTTGCAAAACTTGCACTAGCAAGTTTCTGGTTTAGCCCAAATAACCTTACCACCCTCTTTTGCATCTAAAGAGACACTAGCCTGGAGAGTTTGGCCACCCCAAGAAATGCCTAAGTGCTCTTGGCATTTTGTCAAACACCTTATGGGCATGATCAGTTTTGACATAGTTTCTGGTTTGTGCAATGGACCTGCTTCCTTTGCCTAACCACCATGTCCACTAAGTCTCTAGACTACCCTAACCTGATCCTGTTAAACCTCAGCTCCACCCTAGCCTCCTAGCAAGCCCTGGCATTTTGCCGAACACCTGGTTTGCATGCTCTGGGCGCGGCCAGAGCACGCGTTTTGCACGTGCGTGCACTCGAGCCGCCGCGTTCGCTCGCCCCGCGCCCCTGGCCTTTGGTCGCCTGCAGAGCCACGCCCCGACCTCATCCACTCACCAGAACCCGCCAGCTCATCCCTGGGGCCGCATAGCGCCGCCGTTAGGGCGGCCACGACGGCTAGCGGCGGGCCATAGTGGGCTTCTGCCCCGGACGGCGCCGCCCGAGCCACCCCAACGCGCCAGCTGCCCTCTGGAACAGCGCGATCCTATCTGCAAGCCCGTCCTCTAGCTCACGTCGCTGCCACGTCGCCCTGCAGCACAGAATGGCGGTTCACCGTGGTTCTTATCTCCGGCCGCCTCGGGACCGACCTAACCGCGCTATATAAGGGCCCCCGAGCTTCGAGGAGAGGGAGCTGTCATCCCCGACTCCGGCCAGTTCAGCCGTCGCCACGTCCCAGCCCCGTTCATCGCAACCAGGGCCCCTCCTGCCGTCCGACGCCACCGCTCGACTCTCCATGACCCTACGGTGCCGCCCAACACCTCAAACCCGCTCGAGAACCACCGCAGGCCAGGACCCCAAATCCACCCGAAGCCTCCTCCGTCGCGGAGCTCGCCGCCGATGACTCCCTTCACCCGCACCGACCCAACAACCACCGGGAGGACCGCCCCGGCCTGGCGGATCCATCCCTGCCCTCGGATGCCCTCGAGGAGCCGTCATTCGCCGGCGAGGATCGCGAGAGCTTCGCCTCCGTTCAGCCAAAGGAGAGGGAAGACGGGGAGACTAGTCAAACCTGACCAGTGGCCCCCTCCGGACCCACTGTCAGTGACTCACGCCGGTCAATGCTGGATAAGTGAAGGCGTAATCGCAAAGTACGCGTTCGACGTGTACATATTCGGAACGTTTTCTTTTCTTTTTCTGTTTTTTTAAACCAGAAATTTGACTAAACTTTGACTGGCTATATCTTTTTAAATAAAACTCCAAATGAGTTGATTCTTTTTCCTACCTCTCTCAAATTTAGTCTAGTTTATTTTCAGATTTATTTGAAAAAAATTCAGACAACTTTTTTTTGCAATGTTTTGAAACTATGTGTTAAGTTGAATAAGTTCAAAAATAGATTTTTGAAGAAGAAGTCAACTTTCAAAAGTTTTGGAGTGCACCTCACCCCTCCACAACTTGAAGGCAAGCATCCTGAACCCTGGCATAATATTTTGGTGTGTTGGTTGACACGATTATAACACCACCTTATTTCGGAGAACTCGTTATTTTATGTGGTGATACGATCATTTGCATGAATGCATATTGGAGATTTCTTGCTGTTGGAAATGGATATACTTGTGATGGTAATCGTCCTCGTATGCCTTGCATGCATGCCGAAAAGAAATCCGGGAAAGCCTCTGCCTTGGGTAGGCGTGAGCTAGCCTCCGGCCTCCGTCGGGACGGTTATGTCCGATATGGCGTAGTAAGGTATAATGAGTGGTGATTCTGTTGGTTGAAATATATTTTTCATGCTAATCATACAGGGAATACTTAAACCTCCTGAGTCGACCGTAGATCGAGTCCTGCTCCAGTACCCCCTGTGCTTGTTTTGTACTACCACTTGTCCATGCCGCAGGTAGGTACAGTTCATTAAGTTGTCAACCCCTTCCTAGCATACATCGTACAAAGAGGCCATGGTGGAAGATACCGGATGCATCCGGTAGGCATGCCACCTGGTCTGGGGGCATGGGTGTTTCCGGTTGGGACCGAGAGGGGGGCACCCCTTAGAGCGCGCGATATAAATTTGATCCCATGCTACGCGAGGTTGTAGCCTCCCCACTTAGAGTTTTTCTTGACAGGTGTCGTGGGTGATTCCAGACACCGGCAAGTTAAACTGGTGTGTGCAAGTCAGGTGTGTTTTCAATTAAAAGACCGTAGACGGAATTAGTCCCGATGGACTAAAGGAATCCGTTACTCGTGGGTAAAGAGTACACCCTCTGCAGAGATTAATTCTATTCGAATAGTCGTGCCCAAGGTTAAGGACTACAGTCTGGGATGGGTCAAGTGTCGGTCTTAGTGTCGGTCTTCGGAGGAGAAACTGCTAAACCAGAACATGGATCATGACTTGTGACTTGTGTTGATTATGATGATTGTGATTATTATTATTATTATGGACTAACCTAGTATATTACTTGAATTATTGAGTATCCCTGGGACGGTTCTACCTCCTGGATAATCACTGTGATTGTTCTTTTATAAGCCCTTTATGTGGTGTCGCTTAGACGCCCGATTGTGGCATGCTTGTTATTTATTTACTTTATAAGCCCTTTATGTGGTGTCGCACAGATGCCCGACTGTGGCATGTTTGTTATTTATTTACCTTATAAGCCCTTTATGTGGTGTCGCTCAGACGCCCGACTATGGCATGGTGCTATTAATTTACTTTACAAGCCCTTTATGAGGTGTCGCTCAGACGCCTGATTGAGGCATGATCATTATTTACTATCCTTTCGAGGCGTCGCTTCAGACACCCGATCGGCGCATCTTATTACTACTCTGTTATTTCATATTCATGTTGCATATATATAACCTGCTTGCATGCATCAAGGATTTTATTTTTATGAATAGCGTTACGATCATAGAATATTCCAGGGGCATGACCATCTTTTGTTATATTATACCCGTGTTCATAATGTTTGTGAGTACATTCAAAGTACTCACTGGCTTGTCCCTGGCTATTGTCTTGGCCAGATTTCTTGCTCGGAGAGGAGGGTTGCGAT
The DNA here is from genome assembly GCF_018294505.1 of Triticum aestivum. Taxonomy (NCBI): domain Eukaryota; kingdom Viridiplantae; phylum Streptophyta; class Magnoliopsida; order Poales; family Poaceae; genus Triticum; species Triticum aestivum. The sequence goes on from NC_057813.1 coordinate 267,070,064, forward strand.
GACAGCCCCGGAACCTAAGCAATGGTGATAGCAGCCTCGCGAAGATAGGAGTTTACCTGGTCAGCTGTTCCTGTGGAAAATGGAGTGCCATAGACACTGACGATCCACAAACCACTTCCGCCATCAACCACTAGAAACCATTTGTTGTACTCATAGGCCAGAATGGTCTTGTACTACATATTTTGTATTTTGCTTCGAATTTCTATATCAAGTTGGTGCCTCATCAGCTAATAGTAATCCTGGGGATGGTGAGCACAAGGGCCATTTTCTGGAAATTAATATCCCGAAAATCCGGTCCTGACATCCTTCGACGTGGCGTATCATCATTTCGCCAATCATGGGCCATAATATTCGTGGACCATAATGGGCTGTTAATAGGCCGTATTTGATAACTCTATGAGAACAGCCCAACGTTTTTTTTGACATGAGAACGGCCCAACATATTAACGGGCCACAAACGGGCCGACTGTAATGACCAGCTGAATTTGGCCCACAAGCAGAAAATGATAGTAACGGGTCGTATGTAACCAAATGCTGGAAATGAGCCCAAGAATAAATGGGCCCTGAGAAGGCCGAAAGATAACTTGGGATGGAAACGTCCCAATGGAATAATGAGTCGTTAATGTGTATAAAGTGATACACTTTTCATTACAGGCCAGTTTCACCACGGGCCGTTAATGGGCCGAGAGTTACAAAGGGCCTCATATGGGCCAAAAGACGTCATGGGCCATACATGGGACGGAACTTAAAACGGGCTGGAATCATATTGGATGGCCCAGGTGACGCTACTCGGCCTAATTCGGAGAGGTCATAACGGGTCCTGGGTTAGCGGGCTGTAAATGGTCTATATGCGAACAGGCCGTTAACAGGCTTTCCGTGGGCCAGCCCGCCACCTTTTGACCAAGTCAAACGAGCCGGCCTTTTCACAGGAATGGGCCTCTGTTGGGCCGTGCCACGTGTCGATTTATCATAGGCGCCTTGGGTCCAATGAGTGGATGATATCGGTCCCAACGGTGAGCCGACACGTGTTTCCTCCTGCCAATGATGATTTTACACGTGGAAAATCCCCATTGGTCGGGGCTGTTAACGGGTTATCGGATCCAAAACCGAACCCAATAGATTAAAGGCATTCCGTTACGGTGGATGCCACGTGTCGGTCACCCTTGACGAAAACACTTCTATGACGCACGATTTATCATCATGGAAGTGGACACTTCCGTGATGATAATTTTGGTAATGTCATGGAACACTTCTACGACAACACAGGTATGACTATCTTTAATCTCTCATAAAATCGTCATAGATGTACATGCATGACAGAAAACGCGACCTACTGTGACAAACATGTATCATCACGGAAGTGTATTTTTTGTAGTTCTTGCAATGTATATGAATAAGAAATGTGTCGGCGTTCTAGATACAGGGGTACCCAGACTTGCCTGCCTGTGGCCCACTGCATGGATCCGTCGATGGCCTGGTACGGCCCAGCTTCAGCATCAACAGTTCAAGACCCTAGCGAGGGGCCAAGCTTTGCGAGGCAGATGACGCCAAGACCCCCAAGGGATTGGCCTCCTCAGGCAGGCACTCGAGGGGCGGAGAGTTCTATGCAAGGTGCACCTCACGAGGCTCAGCTGACTTGAGCCATGACGACCAAGGACAGGTGGGCGCCAGCGGGCACAGAGCGTCAGTTTCCTCTTTGGTGCAAAGGAGGCAAGCGGTAGGCGGAGAGTCCCGAGGAATCGGCCAAAGATTTCCATTTTGGTGGAACAAGACCAAGACCGCCAGGACGGCAGGATGGAGGTCATCACTGAGCCCACCATAGCGTCACGACCAGAGGCTTTTTGCAGGTGAAGACCACTTTAGTCATGATAGGATGTACTACTTTTCCCCCTTCAAATCTGGCCGTTGTGGGATCCCTTCCCGCCAACATTTGGAAAGAGGACCAAGGCCACTATAAATAGGACTTAGCCACCACCAAAGAAAGGGGGTACGAATAGAGTAAACCCATTCAACCTCACCAGCTCTCTCGAGCCCCAGAACACCTCACCTGCTGAGGCTAGTTCATCCACTGTACTAGTTCATCCTCGGCCCTTCGAGGCAATCCACCAAAATGCTGGAGTAGGGTATTACACCGCAAGGTGGCCCAAACTAGGATAAACTGTTGTGTCTCTCTATCCCTTTGAGCTTGACGCGCTAGGCTTAGGAAGATCGCGAGTAGGCAGGTTGGGTAGCTTGAGATCTCCGCACGCACCCCAGAGTTCAAACCTATCAGGGGTTTGCGGAACCCGAAATCCGACATTTGGCATGCTAGGTAGGGGTGCATCGGGGATCCGCTACTCCGTCTGTCACATTACGCCACCAGCTCCAATGATGGGCGCTCCTTCGTCGACTCGAGTGTCGCGCACCTTTGAGGGGGCCTAGGGGCTCCGTGCTTTCACCACCTCCATGCGACGGGTGGATTGGCCACCTAAGTTCAAGGCAGAGATGCCGCCACGCTACAACGGAGTTGTGGACCCGGCCGACTTCCTCCGGGCGTATGAGGAGGCAGTCTGGGCAGCCCGCGGAGACGGCAAGGTGAAGGCCAACTAGCTCCCAATGGCCCTCATAGCCGCACCGTGCGCCTGGTTGCTCAACCTGCCAGAGTCCTCTATGGCCTCCTAGAGGAGCTGTGCAGCCTCTTCATCACGCACTTCACAGCTCCGGCGCCTCCTGTCGTCGCAGCCCTCCTAGGTGGCTCACAGGCACCACCCTCTGACCGGCACATCAAGCAGTTCTACCACCAAGTGAGCGCCGCCCAGGTAGGCTCTAGGGCTCCTCCGGGGTGGCCAGCGCCTAAGGCCGACCTCGCCTTCGGCCTAGAAGACCATCCAGCAACCACGGTAGGAGTCGGCCCGCTCCCAATGATCTGCATCCCCACCATCTGCAACATGGCGGTCACCAAGATCCTCATCGAGGGCAGAGCCGGCCTCAACATGCTCTCCATGGAGGCATTCGGCTTACTGCACATGCCCCCGGCCTGACCGGCTCCGCCCACCAAGCCCTTCTCAGGGGTCGGCGGTGGCTTCACCAGCCCCTTGGGGAAGATCCGTCTCCCCGTCACCTTCGAGACTCGAGACAACTACCTCACCGAGCTTATCAACTTCGACATTGCCAGGTTAGACCAACTATACAACGCCATCCTTGGGTACCCCACTCTGGCCAAGTTCATGGTGGCAACTCATCCAGCCTACAACCTCATGAAGATGCCAGGTAGCAACGGTGTCCTCACGGTTGCAGGGGACACCAAGCACGCGCTGTAGGCTCTCAAGCTCACCTTCAGATCTGCGGCGTCCGCACTGCCTGGCGAGAAAGGGGGCCCTGAGGCCCCAGGGGCAGCACCAGCCAAGAAGAAGTAGTTGTTCTCCCAAGACTGAGCCGAGGCGAAGCAAGTGCTGGTCAATGAATATGGGGCGTCAGCCGCCACCTTCACCATAGGAGCTGGCCTCCCTCAGGACCAAGAGAAAGCGTTGGTTGACTTCTTATTCGCCAACAAGGATGTATTCGCATGGGAGCCCAAGGACCTGGTTAGGGTTCCAAGGGGAATAATCGAGCATCATCTGAAGGTATGCCCAAACATGCGCCCAGTGAAGCTGAAAGCCCGCCGACAGTCCACCGAGAAGCAGGCATTCATTGTCCAAGAAACCCACAAGCTGCAGGATGCTGGGGTTATCAGGGAGGGACGGTACCGAGAATGGCTGGCAAACCCAGTTGTCGTCCCCAAGAAAGGAGGGAAGGAACACATGTGTGTCGACTTCACCAACCTCAACAAGGCTTGCCCTCAGGATCCCTTCCCGCTTCCTTGCATCGACCAGATCGTTGACTCCACCGCCGAGTGCGACCTGTTGTGCTTTTTGGACACTTTCTCGGGCTACCACCAGATCAAGATGGCCGTGCAAGATGTGGAGAAGAGGGTGTTCCTGACCCCCTGCGGGGTGTACTGCTACACCTGCATGCCCTTCGGGCTGTGCAATGCCGGGGCTACCTTCCAGCAGCTGATGCACATCGCCCTTGGCGGGTAGGTTGGGACAAATGTTGAGGAATATGTTTATGACATACTGGTGAAGTCTCAGGAGGCAAGGACCATGATTGCGGATCTGGAGGAGACGTTTGCCAACTTGCGCAAGGTGGACCTGCGGCTCAATCTCGAGAAGTGTGTGTTCGGAGTTCCCTCTGGCAAGTTGCTGGGATTTCTAGTATCACACAGGGGGATCGAGGCAAATCCGGAGAAGTTCAAGGCAATAGAAGACATGAGCCCTCCGCCGACACTAAAGGAGATGTAGAAGCTGGCGGGCTGCGGGACCTCACTGGGGCATTTGATCTCCAAGTTGGGAGAAAGCGCCCTCCCGTTCTTCAAGCTGATGAAAAAGAAGGGGTCGTTCGAGTGGCCCTGAGTCTGACGTAGCCTTTCAAGACCTCAAGAGATACCTGACCAGCTCGCCGGTGATGGTGGCGTCGCGCCCTCTTGAGCCCCTGGTACTCTATCTGGCAGCCACCCCTCACTTTGCCAGCACCACCCTGGTGGCACTAAGGGAGGAACGCACACTCAAGGACCCTCAGTCGGGCGCTCGATCACCAAGCAAAGTGCATCAGCCTTAGGATAGTGCTCCTGAAGCCTTGGTCGGTCTGGTGGCCGACATTCCTCCCGAGGCTGAAACCAATCCCTCGGCTGGAGTAGCTCCTGAGGCCGGCCCTCACGAGTACGCACTCGGCGCGGCAGAAGGCGGGATCGCCGGAGGCCCACATCCTCAAGAAGCACAAGACTCCGCCAACACCTCTTCCCTAGTCGAGCACCTGGTCTACTTCGTCAGCACGGTGCTACGGAAGGCACGGGCACATTACCCTATGCCTCAAAAGCTCTTACTCACGCTCCTCGTTGCCTCCCGAAAGCTGCGCCACTACTTCCAAGGCCACCCCATCAAGGTCGTTTCAGCCTACCCACTAGAGAGGGTGCTCTGGAGCCTGAATGCCGCCGGACGAGTTGCTGAGTGGAACATCGAGCTCCAGGCATTCCAACTAGAGTTCAGCACCACCAGAGTCATCAAGGGTGCGGCCCTCGCGGATTTAGTGGCAGAATGGGCCGACGCCCCTGACCGTGGAGTGAGCGAGGACTGTTCCCTCTTGCCTGGGGAGGAGGAGCCAGACGGGTGGATCATGTACTTTGATGGCGTGTTCGTACGCCAAGGCACATGGGCTAAGGCCGTCCTCATCTCACACGCCAAGGACAAACTCTACTACGCAGTACATCTCTGTTTTCTGCAAGGCAAAAAGGTCTCCAACAACATCGCAGAGTATGAAGGTTTGCTCGCTGGCCTCAGGGCCGCAGCGGTGCTGGGGGTGAAGCGCCTCACCATCAAGGGCGACTCACAGCTCCTCATCAACTTCTCAAAAAGTACACACCCAAGGACGAGCACATGGAGGCATATTTGGAAGAGGAACGCAAGATAGAGAAATGGTTCTTAGGCTTGGAACTTCAGCATGTGCCACGAGGAACAAACAAGGAGGCGGACGACATCGCAAAGAGAGCCTCCCTGAGGCTCCCTCAGGAGCTAGGGGTGTTTGAAGAACGGCTCTTCAAACCGTCGGCGGCTCCCCCCACCACGACTCCAGCGCCACCTCAAGAGGATCTACCCCAGGCATCAGCAACCGGTGCACCAACATGCGGCCCTCCCTCAGGGGCCCGCCTGCTCCTCGCGCTCGAGCCTCAGGAGGGGTGCTGGACTGAGGAGTTCATGGCATACCTACTTCAGGGGACCCCACCGGAGAAGGAGGAGGATGTCGAGCGTGTGGCTCGTCAGGCCACCGCATACTGCATCCGTGACGGTGAGCTGTACTGCAAGAGGCCCAATGATGTTTCATTATGATGCATCTCCAGGGAGCAGGGGCTCGAGCTGCTGGCGCATATACATTGTGGGGATGGTGGACATCATTCCTCTTCACGCACTCTTGTGGGCAAGGCGTTCCGCAGTGGCTTCTATTGGCCCACTGCACTCAACGACGCCGCTGAGCTGGTGTGCTCTTGCAAAGCATGCTAGTTCCACGGCAAGCAAATTCACCAGCCTGCGTAGGGCCTCCAGACTATCCTGCTCACATGGCCGTTCGCGGTCTGGGGGCTGGACATCTTGGGGCCATTCCCTCGAGCGCCAGGGGGCTACCGCTACCTTTACGTCTCCATCGACAAGTTCACCAAATGGGCAGAGATAGAAGCCGTCCGCACCATCCCAGCTGGATCAGCCGTCAAGTTCATCAAGGGCCTCGTGAGCCGGTTTGGGGTCCCTAACCACATCATCACCGACAACGGCTCACAATTCACTAGCAACCTTTTCCAAACATATTGTGCTAACCTTGGAACGGAGATATGCTACGCCTCAGTGGCACACCCCAGGAGCCACGACGAAGCTGAGCGCGCCAACGCCGAGGTCCTCAGGGGACTCAAGGCAAGGACCTTCAAGAAGAAGCTCGAGGCCTGCGGCAGGGGCTTCCTCGACGAGCTCTAGTCCGTGCTGTGGTCCATCTGCACCACCGCGACCAAGCCAATGGGAGAGACGCCATTCTTCCTCGTCTACAGACCTGAAGCGGTTCTCCCACACAAGGTCAAGCATCGCTCAACGCGGGTCATGTCATTTGACAAGATGCGTCAGGACACCACTCGGGGGATGGATCTCGTGCCGGGGGAGGAATGCCGCCGTCAAGCCTCGCTCCAAGCAGCAAGGTACCAGTAGGCGCTGCGGTAGTACCACTGCCGCAGCATCCGCTCCAGGACGTTGGAGGTGGGCGACCTCGTCCTGAGGCGGGTGCTCTCCATGGAGGGGCTTCACAAGCTCTCTCCCATGTGCGAGGGCCCATTTAGGATTGCCCGTGTCTCCAGGCCTAGTGCCACGCGCCTGGAGACACAGGACGGGGTCCCCATCCAGAACGCCTAGAACAGCCAACACCTCTGGAAGTTCTACCCATGAAGCAAGGCTCTGGCCTATGAAGGTCTCCGCTCGTGACACTCTCATGTAATCATGAGTGGGGATGTACATGCCCCGGAGTCTCCTGAGAGCCGCCCTGGGGCCTCACGGGGGCTCCCACCCATGTCTTAGTGGTAGCACTTAGCTCCGCGCTGGTGAGAAGACTAGATTAGGTGCCCGCCGCGGCTGTTCATTTGCTTTCTGAAGTTGCTTGCAGTCTTTTAGTGATCTTTAATGGAGTTGATGCATTCATCCTTTGGTTCGCCAAGTTGGTCTTTTCGTTCCTATTCATTCGTTCTTAGCCTTGGGGCCAGGAAGGTGCGGCAGTTTCCCGTCGCTCTTCCTCATGCGCATCGCACGTGGAGGCTAGGCAAGTGTGTGCGCATGGGCCTGCCCTCGCACGAGCACACCGCGGTGAAGCCCGTTGCCCCGGCGCTTCGGCTTTATCCTCGTGAGGAGCCCTCGATTAAGCTCACGGGCACCAGCACCCCTCATGTCTATGCCCCTCCGGCAGCGCGACGTGGTGCATTAAGCCACAACTAACCTATGACAGGGGGCTCGCACGGAAAGGAACGAGGTGCTAGACAAGCTTCCTTTTTTCTCTAAACAGCTCTGTAGTGGATCTACAACACCTCCCGAGGCCCGAAGCGCCTCCCGAGTCACCGGGAACGGGGGGTTCGCTAGACATCAAGGGCCTCACCCTCGTGAGGAGGAGAGCCACTACAAATGCGCCGAGCTAAGTTATCCTACCCTGGCCTACCCAGAGTACAGACATCATAACAAGGCATTGAGATAATAAGCATATCATAAAAGGGGGCATAACCGCCATAGTTCATTACACAACCCAGCGGGGCACACTACTTTTTTCGAATTGCAGAAGAAAGCAAAGGCTAAAAAAAGATGACCCAAGGGCGTGCGGATCCAGCGCGAGCGCCGCGTCCTCAAGCAGCACCTCAAGGTGGCCCCGGCGCTCCACAAGTTCGCCCACAAGCGGCCCAAGGCCGTGGCAGGTGTCGAGTCCAAGTTCGGCAGCCCCGAACTTATGCCGGGCTGCCCACCAGCTTCACCGGTGCGTGGCAGCGGGACGACCCACCATCTCCCTTGATCCGAGCTCGACAGCATGGGGGCTGGTCGTAGCAGCAGCTGATCGAGCTCTCATCTGAGGAAGAGCTGCCGCCGTGGGAGAAGGAGCGGACGTCACCAAGGCCAGGCTCACCCTCGTCGTCCTCGTCATCACTGTCGTCTTCTGGGCAGCACCCCACACGGCGGCCGTCCTCCCTGAACACCCTCACATAGAGGGTCGCCAGGCCGTCGTACTAGAAGTGGAGGGTGCACCTCCCGCTCAGGCCTCGTACGCTGACGAACATCTGCCAGCCACGGGTTAGGACCACACTGCCCGTCGCGGCAACCTTAGCCACTACCGACGAGGCCCTGCTGCAGCAGCCATCAGCCTGCAGCCAGAGGCCGTTGAGCGTTGAGAATGGCAGCTCGCCGAAGAAGAAGCGCGGGAGCCGGAGCAAGGTGCCGACAGGCGCCTCCGACCACACCACAAACTCCGGGAGCACGTCCATCAAGGAGAAGCGTGGGCGGAGAGGGCGCGCAACCACGGCACACCTCCCCTCGTCGTGGGGACTGCCCCGGAGCTGGTGGCCACCGCCGCGAGAAGAGGTACCACCGCGAGCGCCAAGGGAGACGTCGGCCCTGGGGGATGCGCGCCCGCACCCCCTGGGGGCCATAGTAGGGGCCGTGGGTGCTTACAGGGGCGACCGTGGCCTCTCCTAGGAGGAGGAGAGGCTGGCCCGTCCTTGGAATCCTTCCCCTTTTCGGCCACAGAAAACCTCCTCGTCGGCACCATGGAAGTAGAAGCAAGATGGAGAACGAGGGGAAACGAGTAGCAGGAAGACGGAGGAAGAAATGAGCAAGGGGGGCTCTGCCCCTCCCCCTCTTTTATAGCCGGAGGGAGGCCAACCGCCGGCCTCCACGACCCCGCGTAATGATGACCTTCTGCATGCAGCATCGACTCATCAAGTCGAACGGTTGTCGAGGCGGCATGGGGAAGTGGAGACGCCCACGTCCCATCAATCTCCATGCGTCGTTCAAGGCTGCATACGGTTAGGGCCCATGGCGCTCCGCACTTGCCCTTTGGCTTCGCCGACAAGCCAAGTCCGAGCGCGCCTTGGGCCCGGTGGGTACTGTCAGAGTTCTGGATACGGGGGTACCCAAACTTGCCTGCATGCGGCCCACTGCATGTCTCCATCGACGGCCTGGTACGGCCCAGCTTCAGCATCAACAGTTCAAGACCCTCGCGAGGGGCCAAGCCTCACGAGGCGGACGACACCAAGACCCCCGAGGGATCGGCCTCCTAGCAAAGAGTTCTATGCAAGGTGCACCTCACGAGGCTCAGCTAACGTGAGCCATGTCGACCAATGCTAGGCGGGTGCCAGGCAGGTGCCAGCGGGCGCAGATCGCTAGTTTCCTCTTTGGTGCAAAGGAGGCAAGCGGCAGGCGTGGAGTCCCGAGGAATCAGCCAAAGGTTTCCATTCTGGTGCAACAAGACCAAGACCGCCAGGACGGCAGGACAGAGGTCATCTTCGAGCCCACCGCAGCGTCACGGCCAGAGGCTTTTGTAGGCGAAGACCACTTTAGTCAGGATAGGATGTACTACTTGTCCCCCTTTGAATCTGGCCATTGTGGGATCCCTTCTTGCCAACATTTGGGAAGAGGACCAAGGCCACTATAAATAGGACTTAGCCACCACCAAAGAAAGGGGGGACGAATAGAGCAAAGCCATTCCACCTCACCAGCTGTCTCGAGCTCCAGAACACCTCACCTCCTGAGGGCAGTTCATCCAGTGTACTAGTTCATCCTTAGCCCTTCAAGACAATCCACCAAAACGCTAGAGTAGGGTATTACACCGCAAGATTGCCCGAACCAGGATAAACTATTGTGTCTCTCTGTCCCTTTGAGCTCGACGCGCTAGGCTTGAAGATCGCGAGTAGGCAGGCTGGGTAGGTTGAGATCTCCGCACGCACCCCAGAGTTCGAACTTATCAAGGGTTTACGGAACCCGAAATCTAACAAAATGCTTTTGATGTAGCGCCTGTGGTGTGACCTAGCAGGTATGCGGCCCCAAGCAGGATAGTTGTTAGGACTTATCTTTGGTTTCGCGGGTCTCGTGTGAGGCCTGATGTCGCAGCAGCACTTGTCTTCTAGCGGCAGGCCTGCCGTAGGCTCGCGAGGATCTGAGCCTCCCGAGGAGCCTGCTGACCTGCCCTGGAGTGCTTCATGAGGGACTAACTGGCGGACCACGGCATGGTGCGCGTGTGGTGGCCGCATCCCTGGTCCCCAGGGGGAGCCTTTGCATGCTCAGGGCCGGCCCGATCATGCTTCACAAGAGCGCATCGCACTTAGCCCCCGCTCGCGAGGCCCTCGGGGAGGGGTAGCAGGCACGAGCCCCGATCAAAAACACGAAACCAGAAAGCCAGAGAACGACGCAAGACAAGAAAGCTTCCCCCCATTTTTCTATTGTAAACACACAAGAGTCAAGTTCAATCCGAAAAGCCGGCGAATTGGGTACAAAAATAGGGGCGAAAGTAAAAAGCCGCGTTCGGTGCCTAGCTAGTTTTTGAGTCTTCTCACTAGCGCGGAGCTAAGTGCTTCCACTAGGCGTGGGCATAGTCATTGGGGGACAGTGTCGATGGCCAGTGTGGAGCATGGTGCTTCCACTAGGACGTGGCTGGGAGCCCCCGTGAGGCCCCAGGGCGGTGCTCAAGAGACTCCGGGGCGTGTACAACCCCACTCATTATTACGTGAGAGTGTCACGAGCGAAGACCTTATCAGGTCAGAGCCTTGCTTCATGTCCCCCAATGTGGGCCTCGCCCTGCGCCACCCCCGACCATCGTTGGGTCGTCCGGAAACCAGGATGAGACCAAGGGGCAAGGAGGACGTGTCGGCGTTCTGTGAACGGGGGTACCCAGACTTGCCTGCCTGCGGCCTGCGGCGTGGCTCAAGGAGTGGACCAGTACAGCCCATCTTCATCAACACTTGCTTAAGACCCTCGCGAGGAGCCAAGCCTCGTGGGGCGGACGGCAGGAGGCTTCCTCAGGCACGACCTCGTCAGGCTGGCTCGCGAGGAGGCGGAGAGATCAAGGCGGGGTACCTCACGAGGTGCCCGTGACGCAAGCCATGATGACCGAGGCCAGGCGGGCGCCAGGCGGGCGCCGGCTTGCGCAGAGTCCTTGTTTCCTCTTTGGTGCAAAGGGGGCAAGCGCAGGCGAGGGTATCAAGAAAAGGCAACCATTTAGGTGCAACTAGACCAAGACCAGCAGGACGGCAGAATGGAGGTCATCGTGGAGCCCAAGCCGGCGTCACCGTCAGGGTCTTTGGCAGGCGAGGACCAACTTTAGTCAGGACAAGTGTACTAGGTGTTCCCCTTCAAAATGGCCAATTGTTGGTGCCCTTCCCGCTCAATATTTGGGAAGATGCCCAGGGCCTCCGCCTATAAATAGGACTAGCCACCCTCAGGGTAGGAGGATCAGATCCGCATCTGAGACAAAGATAGAGAGAGAGAGAGAAGTGACTGAACTCCCCCTAGCAGTTCATCGCACCAGCCAGGAACAGACCCTCGCGAGGCTGTTCTTCGTTGTACTATTCATCATCAGCCCTAGTGGCAATCCACACACCACACACTGGAGTAGGGTGTTACACCATAAAGGTGGCCCGAACCAGAATAAACCTTGCGTCCTTTGTGTTGTTCTTCGTGTAGTTTAGATCCTTGCGAGGCGACGAGACAAGGGTAGGCAGTAGGTGTGATCTCCGCGCGCACCCCGGAGTTCGAACCTTGAGGGTCTGCCGGAACCCTGAATCCGACATTTGGCGTGGTAGGTAGGGGTGTGCCGGAATCTGCCTTCCGTCGCCTCGTGTTTTGCCGCCCGTCCCATCCATGTCAGACGCTCGTCGCGCCCGCGCCGAGCGCCGGGCCGCTCTCGCCACTCCTGTCGCCCAGACAGCCCCCGTCGGTGGGCGCCCCCGCCGTTCCCCGTCGCCTGCCATCAAGGCCGCCATCGGCCCGGCGGGGAACGAGCAGTAGGCATCGTCCTTGCATCCTTCAGTGCGGCGAGAAGGCCGCACCGCCACCTTGTCGCTGACTCTGGCCGGCTCCTCGTCCCACGCCCGTCGCGCTCCTGCGGACGCGCACACCGCGCTGCTCCTGGCGCGGGAGCTCCTGCACTACCGTCCCGTCGATAACATCTACGACGAGTGGCTCGTCCGCATCACCGAGCTCGTCAGCGCCGCTGGGGGCTCCCCTGCACCATCCCTCTCACTGCACCGCGCCCTGTCCTACGTCGGCGACGAAGCTCTAGGGGCGCCCCAACCGCCTCCCCCTCAAGAAGGCGCCTTGGACCCAAGGCACGTGGCCCTTGGGCGGAACCCACTCCGTCCAGTGCCAGCACAGCAAGAGAAGAGCTGCCAACAGATCCCTCGCCCCCAAGAGGCCGCGTGTGTGCTCCCTGCACCGGCTCGGCACGAACTCGCTCCAGCTCCAGCGCATCAAGACCCCGCGCTGCACCTGGCGGCAGCGCACGGAGACCCGCAAGATCAAGATCTTCGTCACCCAAGGGCTCCCGCGGCCACTGCAGGCTGCCGTGCCTTCTCCGCCGAGCTACGCAGCATGGCCTGGCCGGGCAAGTTCAAGCCAGATCTACCCCCACGCTATGATGGCACGGCTGAACCTACCGAGTTCCTCCTGCTCTACGAGGTGGGCATCGAAGCCGCCAATGGGGACGAGAAGGTCATGGCGAACTGGTTCCCCATGGCGCTCAAAGACGGTGCCCGCACCTGGCTCCTGAACCTGGCTCCTGGCACGATATCCTCGTGGGACGAGATGCGCACCCGATTCATCGCCAACTTCCAAGGCACCCGCGAGCGGCCCCCGGCCATGAGCGACTTGCGCCGCATCAAGCAGCAGCCGGGAGAGACCCTGCAGAAGTTCATCCAGCGCTTCAACAACGCTCGCCTTAAGATCCCCAAGGTGTCTGAGGAGGCCATCATCTCAGCCTTCTCCGACGGCATGCGTGATGTCAAGATGAAGGAGGAGCTTGCGATCCATGAGGACCTATGGTCTTCCCTGGAGCTGTTCAATCTGGCGACCAAGTGCGCTAGGGCTGAGGTAGGGCGCCTTACCCTCCTCGAGCTGCCAGCTGCTGACCCATAAGAGAAGAAGCCCAAGGCCAAGGACATGAAGCGCAAGGGGGCTGTCGTGCTTGCGGCAGAGCTGGACACCAAGCGAGGCAGGGATCAGCCTGAGTCATCCAAGGGCAGCCGGTACTGCGTGTACCACGACCTCCACACCCACAACACCAACGAATGCCAAGAGCTCAGGGCTGTGCGAGACGTGCGTGCCGGCCGACGCCCCAAGCGCAGCGACCGGGGCTATGGCCGAGGAGGAGGAAGTGGTGGAGGAGGATGGGAAGACCGTGGCCCTCGCCAAGGGTGGCACGACCGACCTTGCGAGGACCGCTTGCAGGACCAGCCTCGTGAGGGAGGTTGGAGGGACCCACCTCGCGAGGGGGGTTGGAGGGATCAGCCTCGCGAGGTTCACCCACAAGGCAATGTGGGCCTCCCTCCTCTGCCACCACAGCTGAGGAGGAATGAAGACCATCACCAGGACGAGGGGGCTGGGGGCTTCTAGGAGCCGCGCGCAATCGCTTGCATCTTGGGCGGCGCTCAAGCCCCGGCCTCTCAGCGCATCTTCAAGCAGTTTGCTCGCGAAGTGAATGAAGTCCTCCCCAAGCTTGAAGCCACACGCCCTCTCAGGTGGTCCGCGTGCGCCATTACGTTCAGCTCAGCGGATCAGCTCAAGTGCACGGCCACAGCCGGAGTCCTCCCGATGCTTTGTTCCCCAATCATCAGCAATGTGCAAGTAACTAGGACCCTCATCGATGGCGGAGTAGGGCTCAATGTCCTATCCGCGAGACGTTCAACAACCTCCAAGTGCCCTACAATCAGCTGCAGCCAACCAAGCCTTTCTCAGGAGTCACTGATGGTTCCACGGTTTCGATAGGGCAGGTCCACCTTCATGTTACCTTCGGGAAGCGCGACAACTACCGCACCAAGCTCATTGACTTTTATGTCGCTGACATCCGCCTGCCGTACAATGCCATCCTTGGGTACCCAGCCCTTGCCAAGTTCATGGCCGCGAACCATCACGGCTACAATGTCCTCAAGATGCTAGGAAGCAGTGGAGTCATCACGGTGCCCTTTGAAGAGAGAGAAGCTGTGTGTTCTCTGGAACGTGCTTTCCAAGACGCATCAGTTGAAGACCTAGATCACAGGAGTAGGAGGCTCCCCGAGGCTGCTCCTAAGAAGAAGAAGACATCGCTTGTTCCAACCCCTCGGAGGCAGGCCCCTCAGGGTCCGCGCCTGTTCAGGGGGCACCTCCTTCTGTCGCATAGGAAGGAGCGCCCGACGCCCTCTTTGAGCAAGGCTCAGGGGCTCTCTCTTGGAGGGCCATCGACTTTGCTAAGATCACGAGGGAGGCGCTCAGGCACCACTTGGAGGCGTGCTTCAACGCACGTTTCCCTTAGGAGGAAGCAAGGCAAGGAGGGCCAAACCCTCAGGAATTCGTCAGTGAGATCATTCAGGAGCTGCAGGAGTCAAGAGTCATGAGTGGCAGCCGCCGCTTACCCGCCGTAGCTCCCCATCCAGGCGAGGATGGTGGGCTGCGCTTCTGCATCAACATACCAGGACTCAACCGAGCCGCCTCTCAGGAGCGCCTCTGGACCTCACGCGTGGGGCGCTGCGAAGGTCCACCCCATAGCTATGTTCGCATGCCTTACGGCCTGCCGAACGCGGCTGTTGTGCATCAGCGCCTCATGAGGAGCATCTTGGAGGCTCAGGCGGTCAGGCATTCTGCAGTCCTGGCGGAGATGGAGATGGTCCGTGAGGAGCCGCCAGCGCCTCCAGACCCTCCCAAAGCCCCTGGGCCTGGGGGCTCATGAAGGTCGTCGTCCGCTACTTCAGCATCCCTCCATCTTCAGCATCATCTGGTGACATCCTTCGAGTTTCATTTTCAGCTGGGAGTGCCCCCAGGGCTGCATCATTCCCAGGCCGCGTGGGTCCGTCCCTGCGGCATGTATCCCTTTAGTTCATGTTTTCAGCTTACTTTATCGGGGGCGCCCCTCGGGCTGCATCATCCCCAAAGTTGCTCGGGCCCGACCCAGCGGTGATCGTCTTTTCCTGCGTCTATCTAAATGGATTTGCTCCTTCATGATTAACGTGCTTGACTTAATCGCCCGCTCGATTGACACCAACTGATGGAGCTGCTCCCTCATGGCACAACGCTTGTGCATGGGCCCATCCCTGCAACATTGACAAACCTGGATGGCTGAGATCTAGCCGCGGCAACCCCATAGGGCGCCACCTCACCAAGCCTTCAGTGCCTCGTCACCTTCCTAGAGCAACCAGCAGCTGGCCGGCAATTGTAACGGACAACTCTCACTTTTCTCATGAAGAACTCACAGCATCGCTTTAAGGAGCAGCATCGGGCGAGGCCTCCGCAGCGTCTCCTTCGCCCTCGTCCATGCAAACCGCTTGCACGTTAAAGGGGGGGGGGTACCTGAGCATCGTGACTCATGGGCTCTTACTGGCTCTCCAGCCCTCACCCTCTAGCCTTGTCCACGGCATCGCGACTTGGCATACCAGCGACGTCTGAGCCCGCTCAAGGGCCGGGACCTGAGGACGTAGAGCATGAGGGGGAGCAAAGGCGAGAGGGAAGAGCCACGTGGGGACCTCGCTACACAACTCCTAGGCTGTCGACACGCGGGCCCGGCGCCGCGCCAAGGAGTGGTTTCTGACCCCCGAGATAAGTCATCCTCCAGAAACACTAGCTATCGCAGCACCGACCTCGCACCTAATGCAGTTCCATTTTGGCGACGTCGCACTCCTTTCTCACCGAACAATGACTGCTTGAGCGCTAAAGGGGACCTCCTGAGCATCACGACTCAGGGGCTCTTACTGGGCCCCAAGCCGCTCACCTCCTGGCCTTGACCACGGCATCGCGACCTGGCATACTAGCAACGACTGAAGCCTGCCTTGGGACCGGGACCTATCAGCGCAGAGCCTCAAGTCCTCGCGAGGTTCGAAAGGAGGAACTAGGCTAAGACGGGACGAGCATCCCTCACCACTTCATGATAAGGATCATATTAACAAATGGAACTACAAGCACCTTACAAACCCCCGCGGGGTGTGTTCTTTGATTCCTCGCAGGAAACAAAAGGGGCAAATCCTAAAGAGTGCTAACTACGCGCGCGTCCACAAGAGACGACATCATCAACAGTGGGCCGTCAGCCACCAACGCCAACCCCAGACAGATCAGTGGCGACGGCGGCCTGACGAGCCCGCCCTGCTCCGAGAGAGACGCAAGCTCGGGGGCTCGCAGCTGTCGTTGCTCGTCTCCGGGGTCGCGAGGTGCTCGGCGGAGTCGCTGGATCCTCCGACACCTCCGCTGCCTGAGGAGCTGCTGGGGAAGCGGTTGACGAGCCTAGTCCTCACCGCGCAGGGCCCCGGCCGCCTTTCTCAGGGCAGCACTCCAGCCGGTGTCCCTCCGTGTCGAAGACCTTGAAGAACATCAGGGAGGCACCATCGTACTCGAGGTGGATGGCGAGGGCGCCACCCATCCTGTAGACCCGGGCGATCTCGCCCCAGCCACGGGTCAGGTAGACCCTGCCCGGAACGACGACCTTGACCTCCGCTTAGGTCGCAGGTGTACTGCAGCCAAAGCTCGATAGGCCCCATCGACGGGATCTCAAAGGCGAAGGAAGGAGGGAGGCGAATCCAAGACTGAGGAGGCGTGGCAGCGTGAAGCACGAGCTCGCGAGAAGAGCCCTCAGCGTGAACTCCTGGAGGAACGATGCGCACCGTCGTGATCCGCTGGCGGCGACGGCGCCTCTGGCGGTGCTGCTCGGCGCCAGCGCCATAAGGACCCTCGATCCGGGCGTACAAGGGCAGTGGGAATCCTGGCGGAGGCCGCTCGAACCATGGCCTCGACACCTCCTGCCAAGCACCCCCTTCCCCATGGCAAGAGACGAGCCGTTTCTTCGGAGGAAGCGGGACAAGACTCTCTCGGGGGGCCTTCCCCTTCTCTTCGGCAGAGAACCGACGGATCGGTGCCATTGGCGTAGGGAGGAGCAAGGACGAAGAGGAAGACAAAGAATAGTGGGAAGAGATGGACTGGAAGGGCTCATGCCGTTCCGTACATATAGCCAAGGAAGGCCAACCGTCGACTTCCACGATCACAGGTAATCATGACCCGTTTTGCATGCAGGGACTTGTCAACTCGTGCAGTTGCGGAGGCGTCGTGGGGGAGCCAGGATGCCCACGTCCAATCAATCGCCACGCGGCGCCCAAGGCCGTAGGCTATTGGGGCCCGTGGCGCTTTTCACTTGCCTCTTCGCTTCTCCGCTAAGCCAAGTCCAAGCGCTCCTTGGGCCTGGGGGCTACTGTCGGCATTCTGGGAACGGGGGTACCCAAACTTGCCTGCCTGCGGCCTGCGGCGTGGCTCAAGGAGTGGCCCAGTACGGCCCATCTTCATAAACACTTGCTCAAGACCCTCGTGAGGGGCCAAGCCTCGCGGGGCGGACGACAGGAGGCTTCCTCAGGCACGACCTCGTCAGGCTGGCTCGCGAGGAGGCGGAGAGATCAAGGCGGGGTACCTCACGAGGTGCCCGTGACGCAAGCCATGACGACCGAGGCCAGGCGGGCGCCAGGCGGGCACCGGCCTCCGTAGAGTCCTTGTTTCCTCTTTGGCGCAAAGGGGGCAAGCGCATGCGAGGGTATCAAGCAAAGGCAACCATTTCGGTGCAACAAGACCAAGACCAGCAGGACGGCAGAACGGAGGTCATCGTGGAGCTCAAGCCGGCGTCATCCTCAGGGTCTTTGGCAGGCGAGGACCAACTTTAGTCAGGATAAGTGTACTAGATGTTCCCCTTCAAAATGGCCAATTGTTGGCGCCCTTCCCGCTCAATATTTGGGAAGAGGCCCAGGGCCTCCGCCTATAAATAGGACTAGCCACCCTCAGGGTAGGAGGATGGGATCCGCATCTGAGACAAAGAGAGAGAGAGAGAGAGAGAGAGAGAGAGAGAGAGAGAGAGAGAGAGAGAGAGAGAGAGAAGCGACTGAACTCCCCCTAGCAGTTTATCGCACCAGCCAAGAACAGACCCTCGTGAGGCTATTCTTCCTTGTACTATTCATCATCAGCCCCAGGGGCAATCCACACACCACACACTGGAGTAGGGTGTTACACCACAATGGTGGCCCGAACCAGTATAAACCTTGCGTCCTTTGTGTTGTTCTTCATGTAGTTTAGATCCTTGCGAGGCGACAAGACACGGGTAGGCAGTAGGTGTGATCTCCGCGCGCACCCCAGAGTTCGAACCTTGAGGGTCTGCCAGAATCCTGAATCCGACAGGACGCTTGCGGCACCCTCGGCAACTGTAGGCCCTCCGTCGGGGGGAACGGCTCGGTGGCACCTTCCTCGGCAGGGGACCTACGTCCGAGCAGCACCGTGCTCCATGCAGCACGGGGGAGGCCTTGGCCCCGGGCTCCCCCACGCCGCTCCCAAGGCCCTTCGCCCTCCTGCGGCTGGGCCGCCGCCCTGGGAGCCCTGGCGGTGGCTGCGGTCTGGTTCACCTACGATCCATGGTTAGTGCAAGCGTGCTCATGAGGCGCTAGCTGTACCCAGTGGATGTTGTTGTCGAAGGCGTTGGTGGATCTCTACAGCACCTCGCAAAAAGCCTAGGCTTCGTGTACCTCCAGCGCCCAGCCTGGCATGGGGTATCAGCTAGGGCCTTTTCCCGACGCATACCTCAGGTCCATTGCGACGGGCACGTAGGCTTCCGGGCTGGCCGCGCCTGAGTCGCTTCCCAGTTGCCTCGCGCTTCCGCCCCCCGCGGTCGACATCGGGTCCTGATGACCGAGGGATGGTGCCCAGTGCGGACCCAAGGGAGGTTGCTCGGGGTCGCCCTGCCCCGGGGTGGCATGGTCGAAGTAGTGCGGGCCACGCTGTGAGGTAGGCCGACGCCGAGAGGCTCTTCAGGGGCCCTGGGAGGGGGTGCGCGGGTGTGGCGAGGATGAGCGCGCACCCCCGCCATGGCTTGTGACATGGGTAGGGTGCAGAATGGTTTCTGCGCTCCTACATGTTGCATCTAGTAACTCGGCAACTTGCTCAAGCAGGACGTCATGGGTCTCTTTCCGCCAGCCTTCACCTCAGCAGTTCTCAAGCCACGATGACTGTGGATCACATGTTTGCCTGCTCCTGGTGAGTGTACGGTGCTGTCGTCATGGCGTAGCTTGAAGACCACGCGGCAGCGCGATTGTGATGCGGCGCGAGAGGGGGGCGGCGGCCCACACCTCTTGCGGCCGGTAGCACTAGGTGGAGCACGAGCTGAGAGCAACGCGGAGTGGAGATCTTCCTCATCGGTAGATGCTGTCAAAGCGGTCCGGACAATCCAGTGCTCAACATGGGCTCTCGGGGCGTCGGAGTAGCGGTGGATCGATCGACAGAAGAGAAGATCCGATGCACCCCTACCTGGTGCGCCAAATGTTGGATATTGGGTGCCGCAAACCCTTGATAGGTTCAAACTCTGGGGTGTGTGTGGAGATCTCAACTTACCCAGCCTGCCTACTCGCAATCCTCACAGCCTAGCGCGTCAGGCTCAAAGGGGCAGAGAGACTCAACATTTTATCCTGGTTCGGGCCACCTTGCGTTGTATACCCTACTCCATCTTTGTGGTGGATTGCCTCGAGGGGCTGAGGATGAACTAGTATAGAGGATGAACATCCTCAGGAGGTGAGGTGTTCTTGAGCTCTAGTGAGCTGGTGAGGTGGTGAGGGAGGAATGGATTTGATCCGTCCCGCCTCCTTTTGTCCTCCCCTTCTATGGTGGTGGCTAAGTCCTATTTACAGTGGCCTTGGTCCCCTTCCCAAATGTTGGCGGGAAGGGATCCCACAACGGCTAGATTTGAAGGGGGACAAGAAGTACATTCTATCGAGACTAAAGTGGTCTTCGCCTGCAAAATCCCCTGGTCGTAATGCTGCAATGGCCTCGGTGATGACCTCCGTCCTGCCATCCTGGCGGTCTTGGTCTTGTTGCACCAGAATGGAAACCTTTGGTTGATTCCTCGGGACTCTGCGCCTGGCGCTTGCCTCCTTTGCACCAAAGAGGAAACTGGTATTCTGCGGCCGCTGGAGCCCGCCTAGACTTGATCGTGATGGCTCATGTCAGCTGAGCCTCATGAGGTGCACCTTGCCTAGAAATCTCCGCTCCTTGGGAGCCAGCCCGAGGAGGCCGATCCCCTTGGAGGTCTTGGTGTTGTCCGCCTCACGAGGCTTGGCCCCTCGTGAGGGTCTTGAGTTGTTGATGCTGAAGCTGGGCCGTACCAGGACGTTGATGGAGCCACACTATGGGCCGCAGGCAAGCAAGTCTGGGTACCCCCGTATCCAGACTGCCGACAGAATCGCTATGCTCATTCAGCCGGAAGCCCCAAAGTGACCTATAATATGGCATGGAAGCCGATCAAGAGGGTAAGAATAGCTATGCTCATTGAGTAGGAAGCCTCCAAATGACCTTATGATCAACCCATAAAGACATGTGCATCGAAAATGTGAGATGAAATGACAGAGGCCCTGAAATTTGGGATGTCGTCTTTATTATGTTTGATCATAAAAGATACATACATCAATGAAGGTATATACAATGATGAGAGCCAATGACTCAAGTGCAGTAAGGCCAAAGATGAGCAATGTTCCAAGGCAGTCGGGTCTCTTCCTCAGACGTTCGTGAATCCTTGCTCTCACATATGTAAATGAGATAATATGACCTGTTGTTGAGATTTTTGCTGACCACAAAAGGCCCTTCCCAAGGAGGTGAAAGGTTATGCATCCCTGTCTGGTCTTGAATCAAACGGAGCACTATGTTGCCCTCCTGAAAGGTCCCGCTTCGAAACCTACGGCTGTGATTGCGATGTAGGTCTTGCTGGTATATTGATGAATGAGCCGCCACAAGTTGATGTCTCATCTCATTGTCAGCCTCCACATAAGCCGCCACTCTAGGCGAGTCATGACAAATATCGCTTGGGAGAACCACTTCAGCACCATAAACCATGAAGAAGGGTGTATAACCCGTTGATCTATTGGGGTGACCCTAATGCTCCAAAGAACCATATGAAGCTCTTCCGTCCAACAACCCGGTGTCCTCTTTAAAGGAACCATAAGCCGGGGCTTGGTTCCTCTCAAGATCTCCTGGTTAGCGTTATGCCTGACCATTAGACTAAGGATGTGCAACTGATGAAACATCAAGCCGGATGTGCTCTCATTGACAAAACTCTTTCATAGCTCCTTTAGAAAAAAATTGTTCCATTATTAGTGATGATACTATGAGGATATCCAAAGCGGAAAATCGGCTTCTTGACAAACTGAACTGCAGTAGCCGCCTCACAATTGCTGACGGTGATGATGTTATGTACCTAGGGTAGGGTCATGGAACTATCTAGGATACCATACCCAAGGACATCCTTAGACGAAGCTACCTTCCAGTCGACCAAGAGAGACTCCACTCGACCGGCTAGAAGACACTCGACGAACCTAAAGACACTCGACCATGAAGACTCACTCGACCATCAGGGGTTCAGGATCTACTCTGTATCCAAACGGTCTGTAATTAAGTAGTCTTAATGGTCATGATGACACTTTATGTAGGGCGTTACCAGTAAGGCCCGGCCTTAATGTACTTTAACCCTCTGCTACGTGGGTTGGCCGGGGTCCTGGCTTCCTCTATATAAGCCACCCCCCTCCACTGGTAGAAGGGTTCGCACCCCTGTAACTCATATACACATAAACCAGTCGACCGCCTCCGGGCTCTGAGACGTAGGGCTTTTACATCCTCAGAGAAGGGCCTGAACTCATTAAAGACTCGTGTGTACAACTAGTCCATAGCTAGGATCTTGCCTCTCCATACCTACCCCACATTCTACTATCAGACTTAGAACCACTGGAGGAAAATTTCGGGGATTTGCCGGTTACGGTGGGTGGTCGGGGGCCCAGCGATGCGCGTTTCTCTCGTACAGATACGCGCGTGTGTGCGAGGCGTTGGCTCTAACTGAACCCGAGTGATTACACTGCAGGCTACGCGTTACTGAACCTAAGCAATCGATCGATGGCTGTTAACTGAACCTGATCGAGCGATTGCTTCGCTACTGCTGCTAACTGAAGCCGATCGATTGGAAGAACAGTGAACGTTGCGGGGGAGGATTGGATGAACAGTGAGCGATGGTGTTGCCTCTGGATGAACAGGACCCCATGGTGTGGAGGTCTGGATGAACTAGACGGTGGAGGGGTGGCCATGGAGGGGTGGTTGAACATGACCCCGTGGTGTGGAGGGCTGGATGAACAGTAGATAGTGGAGGGGTGGTTCAGCAGTAGCCAGTGGAGTAGCGCGTGGTGGAGGCTGGATGAACAGGAGCCCGTGGAGGCTGGAGGAGGTCGACGGTAGCCCGTGGAGGCCGGAGGAGGTCGACGGTGGAGACGAACAGTATCCCGTGGAGTCCCATTTTGTGGTACGCCACACCCCTCCCGATGAATAGGACCCACGTTTTGACCGTAGCACTCCAACACAAGTCCGTTTTGTCTGTTTTGCGGTACGCCACTGTAACGCCCAGGATACAATTTTCCATATTCGTAACTCCAACTCTTGCCTTTTCCGGAGATGTGTTTTGATTTTTCCTTCGTGGTTGGGTTTTTGTCTTTTGTTTTGCATTTTGTTCATGTCTCGCATTTCATCTCATAGCATCATGCGCATTGCATCTGCATGTTTTCATAAAATGTGCATCCATTGTTAGTTGCCGCTTCTTCCTCATCTCTATTGACCTTTCTCAGACCGACCATTCTGTTGTTGCCCGACTGTTTGACCCTCTCTGCTCAGCCACCAACCCCCTCGCGCGTGTGTCCGAAACCTTTCCCGAACCCGACCCGCTCGGTCATGACCGTTGGATCCAGATCATCCCCTAATATCTATAAAACATCTTCATTTTATTTATTGGACTCCCTAGCCTATTTTTCTCGACCGTCGGATCTAATCGGAGGGACCATAACCTAACCACTCGCTATATAATCAGTCTAATCCCTAAAACCTAGGTTGTCTGTCCCATCCTCTTCCTCCTAGCCGCCGCCACTCTCTCCCTTGGTTTCAACACCGAGCCAACCAGCCACCTACCTGCCTTCTCTCCCTCGGGATCCTCCTGATCCAGTTCCACACGAGACTAATCTCGCCTCCTCCTCCTTCAATTTCAGCGCCACCCAACCAAATCACGGCAGCCGAGCGCCTTCTCCTTCCTCTACCAGCTCGATCTGCCGCATCCCCGATTCCCGAGCTCCTTGATCGTCGCCGGCGCACCCAGCACATGAGCGCCTCCCCTGCGTCCTCTGTGTCCCTCTCTTCCTTCCCCTCGTTTCCTCTCCTGTTTCTCTCTTCTCTATCACAATGCTCTCTCTCTGTCTCAACAGGGAGTTGGAGCGACCATGGCACCCGAGCGCCTCAAGTTCTTCAGCCCGCCAAAGGAACTCCGCCTCCTCGCCGGACCTCACCGTCCTGGCCTCCTCCGCCGCACCCACTGCTGCAAGTCCCTCGCCGCGCCGCATCTCCTCTGCAACGAGCGGCAGATGCAGCCGCTGCAACCGCCCCATGCTATTGTCTGCATCGCCCTGAACCGGCCTCCTCTTCGCCATTTCCCGCTCCTCCGGCCACCTCCCGTTTCCTCGCCAAGCCGCCGGTGAGCTCCTCCGCCGCGCGCACCCCCAGCTCCTCTCTTCTCTCTAAATGTGCTCCCTCCCTGTTTTCTTCCACGGGGAACCGATGCCGCCCTTGAGCTCCGCCCGCACCGTCGTTGCCTAGATCCGGCGGCGGCCAGCCGGATCCGCCCCGTTTCCACCTCGCCGGCCTTCCCTGCAGCCCGCTGTCGCTCCCCTTCAAGTCCCATGCCGTCGTTGCTGTCCCCTGCACCGTCGCTGCCTTCTGTCGAGCACGAGCTCAATCCCCTGCTTCCTTGCATCGAAGGAACCAGGCTCGTTGACCACTCCTGGGCTGGCGCGCCTCCAGATCCTCTCGTGGCCCAATTGCAGCCAGGCCCAGTCGCGCCTAGCCGGCCTGTCCGCCAGCCTCCTCCACCAACGGGCCGAAGCCCATGGGTGAGGCCCCCAGCGCCTCCTTTTTTTCTTTCTGTTGGGCGTGCTCCAGT
This sequence comes from Triticum aestivum, assembly GCF_018294505.1. Classification (NCBI taxonomy): domain Eukaryota; kingdom Viridiplantae; phylum Streptophyta; class Magnoliopsida; order Poales; family Poaceae; genus Triticum; species Triticum aestivum. Next base: position 267,094,340 of record NC_057813.1, read on the forward strand.
CAGTTTCGGCCTGTTTAGGTTTTTATTCCAGTCCGGCGATTTTGTCTAATTATCCAGTGTATTATAGTTTTACAGAAAACCCCCTGTTGTTCATGCATTTAGTAACTCACAAAATATGCATCATATGTAAATAATTTATATATGTAAAATGCTTAGAATTTCATCTAGTTTCATAATATGCTGCTTTCATCCATGTTTAAAATGTTTAAAATGCTGTTTGTTTAAATTTGCTCAAATGCCATGTTAAAATGATTTATTCCATAACTATTTAACCGTAGCTCCAAATTTAATAAATTTTATATGTAAATGGGGTGGAAAAATGCCTAGTTTCACATGGTGCACTTTATTTTTCTGTTTAACAACTCTAAAATATGATTTAGGGCAGAACAGAACCAAATTCATATTATGCTCATGGGGATTTTCCAGAATTGTTATTTGTTGTTCCGGCCTCATTTAAACTTGCGTAGATAGGTAGTTTTATTATGCCTCACCTCTTGCCATGTTTAACTACATTTAATATTGTTGAGTAGCTTATACCGAGAGAGAACTAAATAATTAATGTGGTGTTTCGTCAATATGCAACTTGTTGCATATTGATCTCCACTTAACTTGTGGTATTGTTTGTTGCACTTGCCATGCCATGCCTCATTAAACCGGACATGCATCATACTTGTTTGTGCATCATGCCATGTTTATGCTTGTGCATTTACCATGTTGTTTGTTTCTTTCCGGTGTTGCTTCTTAGTTTCGATAACGTTGCATTTGTGAGGATTCGTTCGACTTCATCCGTTCGTCTTCTTCATGGACTCGTTCTTCTTCCTTGCGGGATTTCAGGCAAGATGACCGCTACCCTGGATTTCACTACTATCATTGCTATGCTAGTTGCTTCGTTCTATCGCTTTGCTGCGCGACCTATCATTTTCTCTTCAAGCCTCCTAATTTGCCATGTCAGCCTCTAACCTTTTCACCCTTCCTAGCAAACCATTGCTTGGCTATGTTACCGCTTTGCTCAGCCCCTCTTATAGCGTTGTTAGGTGCAGGTGAAGTTGAAGATCGCTCCATGGTGGACAGGATTTTGTTGGGATATCACAATATCTATTATATTATTAATGCATCTATATACTTGGTAAAGGGTCGAAGAGTCGGCCTTATGCCTGGTGTTTTGTTCCACTCTTGCCGCCCTAGTTTCCGTCATACCGGTGTTATGTTCCCGGATTTTGCGTTCCTTACGCGGTTGGGTGATTTATGGGACCCCCTTGACAGTTTGCTTTGAATAAAACTCCTCCAGCAAGGCCCAACCTTGGTTTTACCATTTGCCTCACCTAGCCCTTTTTCCCTTGGGTTTCCGGAGCCCGAGGGTCATCTGTATTTTAACCCCCCCGGGCCAGTGCTCCTTCGAGTGTTGGTCCGAAATGAGCAGCCTGCGGGGCCACCTCGGGGAAACTCGAGGTCTGGTTTTACTCGTAGCTTGACTTATCCGGTGTGCCCTGAGGACGAGGTACGTGCGACTCCTATCAGGATTTGTCGGCACATCGGGCGGCTTTGCTGGTCTTGTTTTACCCTTCTCGAAATGTCTTGTAAACCGGGATTCCGAGTCTGATTGGGTCTTCCTGGGAGAAGGTATATCCTTCGTTGATCGCGAGAGCTTATCATGGGCTAAGTTGGGACACCCCTGCAAGGTATAATCTTTCGAAAGCCGTGCCTGCAGTTATAGGCAGATGGGAATTTGTTAATGTCCGGTTGTAGATAACTTGACACCAGATCCAAATTAAAACGCATCAACCGCCTGTGTAGCCGTGATGGTCTCTTTTCGGCGGAGTCCGGGAAGTGAACACGGTTTTTGGGTTATGTTTGACGTAAGTAGGAGTTCATGATCACTTCTTGATCATTACTAGTTGACGACCGTTCCTTTGCTTCTCTTCTCGCTCTTATTTGCGTATGGTAGCCACCATATATGCTTAGTCGATGCTGCAACCTCACCACTTTACCCCTTCCTTTCCCATTAAGCTTTGCTAGTCTTGATACCCATGGTAATGGGATTGCTGAGTCTTCGTGGCTCACGGATTACTACAACAACAGTTGCAGGTACAGGTTTTGCGATGATCATGACGCGAGAGCGATGTTTGCTTACTTTGGAGTTCGTCTTCTGCTTCTTCTTCGATCAGGGGATAGGTTCCAGGTCGGCAGCCTTGGCTAGCAGGGTGGATGTCGTTTGAGTTTCTGTTTGTGTTTCATCTGTAGTCGGATGTTGATCTTATGTATGATGTGTTGTTGTATTCATGTGGCATTGTATGCCTCGTATATGTATCCCCATCTATTATGTAATGTTGATGTAATGGTATCCACCTTGCAAAAGTGTTTCAATATGCGGTTCTATCCTTGGTGGGACCTTCGAGTCTCTTTAGGATAGTATCACATATTGGGCGTGACAAGTTGGTATCAGAGCCTCGACCAACCATAGGAGCCCCCTTGATTGTTAGCCGTTGTTGAGTCTAGAAGAAAACTATTTTGAGTCTTAGGATTATATATATCGGAGAGTAGGAAATTTTTTTACTCCTTAGCCCCCTTCGTCGATCTGGTGAGGACTCCTGACGTAGATGTTTTGCCTTTCCTCTCCTCAAATTTCACTAAAAAAAATTAGGATCACGCGGGTATCTTAGAATCGTTCTGATGGTTCTGTGACGAGAACATTGTTCTTGGTGCCTCCTGTCTTTTATGTGGCAGTGACCCGGGGAGTTGAGCTCCAAGGTGTTGTCGTCACAATTTTATCGTTGCAGTTCTGGAATACCTGAGTTTTGCCGACATCGAACATCTCTTTTATGCAGTTGTTGGTGAGATAACCTCGACGCCACCCAGTACTGGGGTGGGAGTTCGAGAGTATTGCCATAACTCGTATAACGGATGCTTTTCGAAGGTTGAGGTACACGATTTCCGGAGTTTTCTTGGTTATGTGCTGACGGATGGATACAGCTGGATGTAGGGATTGTTAGTTTGGGTGAGATATATTGCTTCCCCTGTATCCCCAACACCAGATTGCATAACCAGAAAGTTTCGGGAGATTATATGTGGGAATTCAAGTAGCTCCTAGAATATCTTTCCGACAGATGCATGATATGGGATTGGGCAAATCTCTATCATATGTTTGTTCCAGCTTATTCTGCAAGCCAATCCTTTGTGTTGTTTTGGAGTTGTGGTATTCGAGTTGCTTCAAAGTCAAGTGTTGATTCCATACCTTTCAAGCGGTGTTCTCATATTTCTATGGGAGTACTATTCCTTTTGATTATCAAGATTTTCATGTTAATTCTTTTCCAACCGGCGTGCTTCTCTTCAAGTGGATCAGATCTTTTCAACATCCGCAAGATCAACTCTAAGTTTTCTCACCGGTGTTTGTTTCATCCATTCCAAGTTGTCTTTGTTTTCCCCGCCCTCCCACCCTTTTCTTCAAGGACTCAGATTTCTTAATCGGGTGTCCATTTTATTGATGGGAAGAATCTCCATTCTTTTCCATCAATGTTCTTATCCGGTGATTTCCCATGAAGATGCTCAACAGTTTCAAGTTCATCATTCTTCATTCTCGTATTCTTTTCCGGTGGATCTAATTCAAGCTTTCGATGTTAATCATATCCCTTTCCTCGTTTCAAATGTTTTTCCATGTTGGTGCACCTCTTAATTGTTCACCTCTCTCTATTCTTATCCGGAGTGCTCAAGATATCTCAGAAGATTCGTGTTTCCACTCCGCATCAATTCTAACTATTTCAAGGTTGTTACCTCATTCAAGCCATTTAATTCAATCGGTGCAATCTCCTTTTCAAGCAATCCTTCAACAATGTTTCTTTTGAGTGGGCCCTAACCCACAGGTCTTTTTCCAAGATCTTACCTGACACTCCTAATTTTTCCGGAGTTATTCTCAAAATCTTTTCGAAGTTTGACGTAAGTATGAATTTCATCAGTCATATGCCTTGTCCAAGATCGCTTTCAAATTCTTTTCATTGTTGGCTCAACCTCTTTGCTTTTCATTCTCCCGGAGTATCTCAGTAATTTTGGTGGTGTTTCTTGTCGTCAGTTCAAGATTGAAGAAGAGTTTTTCCTCTAAATCTTGTCCCTTCTCTCGAAGATTCATAGTTCTAGCTTATGTCATCCTGTCATAATTGTTTTCGATTGTGAGAATTATTTTCAACCATCCGATGCATTTCAGGAGTTGCTTGCTTTCTTGATAATCCGAATGCCATCATTTCTGAATATTACTCATTCTCAACCTTCAACTCTTGTTCTTCAAATCTAACCGGTGCATCATTCAAGTATTCTCTAATAAGGTCATGATCTCTTCGTTCACTTGTATCTAAATCCCCTCAAGTATCTTCATTCGTTTTCCAATTCTTCCCGGTGAATTGTGCCTTTGCTACTTTCATTCTCAATTCTTACGGTGGTTCGTTCAAGATTTCACTTCCTTCGTTATCATATCAAATATTCGTTGTTTCCAAACCCCATCGGTGGTTCCATCAATACATTTTGAAGTTTACGCTATATCTCTCTTAATCCTTTCTATGAGAATAAGTAGTATGCCAAATCCAATGTTTGTCATCAATTTAAATTGCTGAAGGATACGCATGACATAATTCTTATTCTTGTTTCATCCAAGTGATTAATTCCTTCCTTCGGAGTTTGTTCATCAGGAAGTAATTCTCGGTTTCAAGTTATTCATCTTTCTTGTCCGGAGTTCAAAGTTTACTCATTTTGTAGCTCCATCTAAATCATTGCAAGGCTTCAATTCTAGTTCTCTTCAACCTCCAATTCTTCTTCATAATCATTTTCTTTTTCGGAGATCTTCCAAGAGGCTCCTCATGGGGGTTCATCAAGGATTTAATTCATTCTCGAAGAGTTCTTCAAGATTCTTGTTGGAGGAGTTCAAGTATTCTTCTTTTGCATTTCCAAAGTGCAATTCTTTCTACCTTATATTTTGTGGTGGTGTTATGTCACTCTTGACAATTTCCTTCATGTTTCAGGATTCATATGTTGTCAAGAATGAGGTATTTTAAATCCATCAATCTCTCCATTGGAATTATCTTGGGCTATATTTCACCGAAAGCCTTCCCTAAGGAATGTTGCTATTGTGGTGCTTATCAACGATCCAAGTTTTCTCCTATCCTCTCAGTGAAGAAGTTTTTCATCTCTTTGGTGCTCTCAATCAAATCAATGGTTTCCATTAGTGGCCGGTTGTCACCTCATAGTCTCGAGATGTTTGCCATAAGCCCACAAAAAGCTTGTGCTTTTCGTTGTTGATTTTGCAACAAGTCCGTTCAATTCTTCTTTGCAAGGATGCTTTCCAAGCTCATTTGTGGTAGAAGTTGTCATTTTCTTCTCCGTCCCTTTAAGCCAACGGTCTAGCTTCTATTCTTTCGTTACGGAGGCATTGTGATGTTGTGCTCTTCACCCATTACCTTGTTTTGTGAGGATCGTGTGCTTTTCATGCTTATCCATTTAACTGGAGTGTTGTGTTCTCATTCAAGTTCTTTCAGCTTGTCAAGTTTTGCCTCTATTTTCAACCTGAGCGCTGTCTGAAATCCTTCTTACCCATTGTGCCATTCTTTCAATAGTTCCGGAGGGAGTGTGTTGTTGATTTCATCAAGTATCTTCCATTCTTCTCAAGTTCATGTTCTATTCTTTCCATGTTCAACCAGAGTGCTGCCCGAATTCTTCCTCTCTCATCTTGTTTTAACCGGAGTGGTTTCGAACTCTATCTTGTCCTTTAAACTCTTGATTCATGTCTTTGCAACCTTCAAGTTCTCCTAATGTTCCTTATTCCTCTTTTCTAACGGATTGTTTGCAATCTGGTTCATCTCTGTTGTACTCTTTCTTTTAAATTGTAGACCTCTCAAGGTTCGTGATTTCACTCATTCGTCAAAGAAGCAACTTAGTTTTACCTCTTATCTTCCTCTTCCTTTTCCCTCTGGCGCCATCCTAGATCTCGGGACGAGATCCTCTCATAGTGGTGGAGTGTTGTAACGCCCCAGATATAATTTTCCATATTCGTAACTCCAACTCTTGCCTTTTCCGGAGATGTGTTTTGATTTTTCCTTCGTGGTTGGGTTTTTGTCTTTTGTTTTGCATTTTGTTCATGTCTCGCATTTCATCTCATAGCATCATGCACATTGCATCTGCATGTTTTCATAAAATGTGCATCCGTTGTTAGTTGCCGCTTCTTCCTCATCTCTATTAACCTTTCTCAGACCGACCATTCTGTTGTTGCCCGGCCGTTTGACCCTCTCTGCTCTGCCACCAACCCCCTCGCGCGCGCGTCTGAAACCTTTCCCGAACCTGACCCGCTCGGTCATGACCGTTGGATTCGGATCATCCCCTAACATCTATAAAACATCTTCATTTTATTTATTGGACTCCCTAGCCTATTTTTCTCGACCGTCAGATCTAATCGGAGGGACCATAACCTAACCACTCGCTATATAATCAGTCTATTCCCTAAAACCTAGGCTCTCTGTCCCATCCCCTTCCTCCTAGCCACCGCCACTCTCTCCCTTGGTTTCAACACCGAGCCAACCAGCCACCTACCTGCCTTCTCCCCCTCGGGATCCTCCTGATCTAGTTCCACCCAAGACTAATCGCGCCTCCTCCTCCTTCAATTTCAGCGCCACCCAACCAAATCACGGCAGCCGAGCACCTTCTCCTTCCTCTGCCAGCTCGATCTGCCGCATCCCCGACTCCCGAGCTCCTCGATCGTCGCCGGCGCACCCAGCAGATGAGCGCCTCCCCTGCGTCCTCTGTGTCCCTCTCTTACTTCCCCTCATTTCCTCTCCCGTTTCTCTCTTCTCTCTCATAATGCTCTCTCTCTCTGTCTCAACAGGGAGTTGGAGCAGCCATGGCACCCGAGCGCCTCAAGTTCTTGAGCCCGCCGAAGGAACTCCGCCTCCTCGCCGGACCTCACCGTCCTGGCCTCCTCCGCTGCACCCACTGCTGCAAGTCCCTCGCCGCGCCACATCTCCTCCGCAACGAGCGGCAGATGCAGCCGCTGCAACCGCCCCACGCTGTTGTCTGCATCGCCCCGAACCGGCCTCCTCTTCGCCGTTTCTCGCTCCTCCGTCCACCTCCTGTTTCCTCGCCAAGCCGCCGGTAAGCTCCTCCGCCACGCGCACCCCCAGCTCCTCTCTTCTCTCTGAATCTGCTCCCTCCTTGTTTTTCTTCCACAGGGAACCGATGCCGCCCTTGAGCTCCGCCTGCACCGTCGTTGCCCAGATCCGGCGCCGGCCAGCCGGATCCACCCCATCTCCACCTCGTCGGCCTTCCCTGCAGCTCGCTGTCGCTCCCCTTCAAGTCCCACGCCGTCGTTGCTGTCCCCTGCACCGTCGCTGCCTTCTATCGAGCACGAGCTCGATCCCCTGCTTCCTTGCATCGAAGGAACCACGCTCGTTGACCACTCCTGGGCCGGCGCGCCTCCAGATCCTCCCGTGGCCCAGTTGCAGCCAGGCCTAGTCGCGCCTAGCCGGCCTGTCCGCCAGCCTCCTCCACCAACGGGCCGAAGCCCATGGGTGAGGCCCCCAGCGCGTCCTTTTTTTCTGTTGGGCCTACTCCAGTCAGTTTCGGCCTGTTTAGGTTTTTATTCCAGTCTGGCGATTTTGTCTAATTATCCAGTGAATTACAGTTTTACAGAAAACCCCATATTGTTCATGCATTTAATAACTCACAAAATATGCATCATATGTAAATAATTTATATATGTAAAATGATTAGAATTTCATCTAGTTTCATAATATACTGCTTTCATCCATGTTTAAAATGTTTAAAATGCTGTTTGTTTAAATTTGCTCAAATGCCATGTTAAAATGATTTATTCCATAACTATTTAACCGTAGCTCCAAATTTAATAAACTTTATATGTAAATGGGGTGGAGAAATGCCTAGTTTCACATGGTACACTTTATTTTGCTGTTTAACAACTCTAAAATACGATTTAGGGCAGAACAGAACCAAATTCATATTATGCTCATGGGGATTTTCCAGAATTGTTGTTTGTTGTTCCGGCCTCATTTAAACTTGCATAGATAGGTAGTTTTATTATGCCTCACCTCTTGCCATGTTTAACTACATTTAATATTGTTGAGTAGCTTATACCGAGAGAGAACTAAATAATTAATGTGGTGTTTCATCAATATGCAACTCGTTGCATATTGATCTCCACTTAACTTGTGGTATTGTTTGTTGCACTTGCCATGCCATGCCTCATTAAACCGGACATGCATCATACTTGTTTGTGCATCATGCCATGTTTATGCTTGTGCATTTACCATGTTGTTTGTTTCTTTCCGGTGTTGCTTCTTAGTTCCGGTAACATTGCGTTTGTGAGGATTCGTTTGACTTCATCCGTTCGTCTTCTTCATGGACTCGTTCTTCTTCCTTGCGGGATTTCAGGCAAGATGACCGCTACCTGGATTTCACTACTATCATTGCTATGCTAGTTGCTTTGTTCTATCGCTTTGCTGCACGACCTATCATTTGCTCTTCAAGCCTCCCAATTTGCCATCTCAGCCTCTAACCTTTTCACCCTTCCTAGCAAACCATTGCTTGGCTATGTTACCGCTTTGCTCAGCCCCTCTTATAGCGTTGTTAGTTGCAGGTGAAGTTGAAGATCGCTCCATGGTGGACAGGATTTTGTTGGGATATCACAATATCTCTTATATTATTAATGCATCTATATACTTGGTAAAGGGTGGAAGACTCGGCCTTATGCCTGGTGTTTTGTCCACTCTTGCTGCCCTGGTTTCCGTCATACTGGTGTTATGTTCCCGGATTTTGCGTTCCTTACGCGGTTGGGTGATTTATGGGACCCCCTTGATAGTTCGCTTTGAATAAAACTCCTCCAGCAAGGCCCAACCTTGGTTTTACCATTTGCCTCACCTAGCCCTTTTTCCCTTGGGTTTCCGGAGCCCGAGGGTCATCTTTATTTTAACCCCCCCGGGCCAGTGCTCCTTCGAGTGTTGGTCCGAAATGAGCAGCCTGCGGGGCCACCTCGGGGAAACTCGAGGTCTGGTTTTACTCATAGCTTGACTTATCCGGTGTGCCCTGAGAACGAGGTACGTGCGACTCCTATTGGGATTTGTCGGCACATCGGGCGGCTTTGCTGGTCTTGTTTTACCATTGTCGAAATGTCTTGTAAACCGGGATTCCGAGTCTGATCGGGTCTTCCTGGGAGAAGGTATATCCTTCGTTGATTGCGAGAGCTTATCATGGGCTAAGTTGGGACACCCCTGCAGGGTATAATCTTTCGAAAGCCGTGCCTGTGGTTATAGGCAGATGGGAATTTGTTAATGTCTGGTTGTAGATAAATTGACACCAGATCCGAATTAAAACGCATCAACCGCGTGTGTAGCCGTGATGGTCTCTTTTCGGCGGAGTCTGGGAAGTGAACATGGTTTTTGGGTTATGTTTGACATAAGTAGGAGTTCAGGATCACTTCTTGATCATTACTAGTTGACGACCGTTCCTTTGCTTCTCTTCTCGCTCTTATTTGCGTATGGTAGCCACCATATATGCTTAGTCGCTGCTGCAACCTCACCACTTTACCCCTTCCTTTCCCATTAAGCTTTGCTAGTCTTGATACCCATGGTAATGGGATTGCTGAGTCCTTGTGGCTCACAGATTACTAGAAAAACAGTTGCAGGTACAGGTTTTGCGATGATCATGACGCGAGAGCGATGTTTGCTTACTTTGGAGTTCGCCTTCTGCTTCTTCTTTGATCAGGGGATAGGTTCCAGGTCGGCTGCCTGGGCTAGCAGGGTGGATTTCGTTTGAGTTTCTGTTTGTGTTTCATTCATAGTCGGATGTTGATCTTATGTATGATATGTTGTTGTATTCGTGTGGCATTGTATGCCTCGTGTATGTATCCCGTCTATTATGTAATGTTGATGTAATGATATCCACCTTGCAAAAGCGTTTCAATATGCGGTTCTATCCTTGGTGGGACCTTCGAGTCTCTTTAGGATAGTATCGCATATTGGGCATGACAGCCACACCCCTCCCGATCAACAAGACCCCCGTTTTGACCGTAGGAGGTCCGTTTCGTCCGTTTTGCGGTACGCCACATCCCTCCCGATCAACAGGACCCCCGTTTCGACCATAGGAGGTACGTTTCCTCTGTTTTGTGGTACGCCACACCCCTCCCGATCAACAGGACCCTGTTCTGAATGTAGGAGGTCCGTTTCCTCCGTTGTGCGGTACGCTCGGCCTCGTTTCCATCGCATGTACCATCCAAGCCCTCCCGATGAACACGACCATGCATTCCATTCCGACCCAGCCGGTTGGCTCCCACGAGTTTTGTTGCCGCCTGATGAACACGACACATTCTGTTGCCTCCCCATGAACACGACGCATTCCGTTGCCTCCCCATGAACACGATGACGACGCTGTGTCTCCGTTCCGACCCAGCCATGTACGTATGCGCGAGTAGGCGTTCGAGACGCTGCCCATATGTACGTACGTGGCCGTATTTTCTTTCTTGCACCCTCGCCGTTGTACGTACGTGTACATACTATGTGGGTGCCTCTACTACGACACGTGCGCGCCTCTATATCCACCAGTATATATGTACGTACACGTTCGCAACCAGAGTGACAATGCTACATACGCTTCGACCAGGTGGGTCCCGACTGTTAGGCACTTCCTTGCGTGTGAAGATGTAGCTGGGGGGTCGCAGCAGTCAGGGGGGGAATCATTTTTTTTGCCCGGACGCACTTCCTTGCGTGCGAAGATGTAGCTGGTGGGTCCCAGCAGTCAGGGGGGCG